>NC_135858.1:6140882-6348382 GCF_031162955.1 Sander vitreus
CAAATGGGGAGTGGGATATTAATAAGGTTATCAAGGGCTGACGTAGACCAGGTATATGTAAGATACTTAAGGTAGGTGTGATGGTGTGGTGGAGTCTTCATCTCTCACCTCCACTCCCTTCTATTTATATTAGCTTCACTAAAGACTGGCAGTGCCACATCTTTGCTGGGAAGGGGCAGCTGCTTCTGAATATTCATGAGCGGAAACAGTTGGTGCCTTGTCCGTTTGCTTTTCTTATCAAACTTGAAACGCCTGGAACCGTTGTGTCAGCCACTCACAGTGAATCAGAGTACAGCATGGAACTGGTAATGCATACCTTTGGGGGGAAAGTTGCTGAGTTGAGTAGGAAGCTTTGTGAAACCCAAAGTTTAACGTAAATAGAAGCCAAGGAAAGGCTTGTATATTTTCTTATTCAGGGTGACCTGTGTGCTGCTACACAGCAGTTTCAACTCTGTAAATTGTAAATCAATTCTGTAGACCAGGACACTGCCGCATTGAAATTAGAAATATATTGCTGTATCTCTGTAGTCTTATCTATAGGCTCTGTTAATAAACTGTCTTTTAGTTAAAAATAGTCATTGTTACCAGCTTGGACTATACCCTTTCCTATTTCCTATTCAACATAAGGATAAAGTGTTGCTTAAGTGGACCAGGCACACAATCTGTGGACCACTGCGACAGCTTTAGAATGAGCTTCTTTTTTTTTTTATGAATTTCAATCCCGTCACCCAAATCCCACTTCCCTGCTCTCCAGGGAGTAAAAAGGATGAAGAGATCAATGCTGGACAAAAAAAATGAGTATTTGGGGTTGAGTGGGTATAAAATATGCGAGCATGACAGTGGAAAGGTCAGTCCCATGGAGAGGAGTGGGATAGAGGGAGTTTTAGAAAGGCTATTTTCTCCCCGTGGAAGCGAAATGACAAAATCTAAGTTGAGAGCCGCTGAGTGAGTGCCAGGAGAAATACCAGGTTGGATCTCTGCTCCCTGGAAACACACACAAGGCTTCACTTTCCCTCCACAAACAGAGAAACTGAACCCGACATTTGAATATGTGTCAAAATACTTCTCCCAGTGTTCCCCTATGAAGAGGTGATCTTTTGGTATTGAGCAGTGCTCCGAACCCACATTCAGTATGCTCAGTAAAATAATACACACATAACAACACAAGGGAAAAAATGGGAATAGACAAAAAGACGAACTGTTTATCTGCTCATGTTCTAGTCTGACTGTTCAGTGTTTTACCTCAAATGTCTTGACGATATTGGCGAAGGCCTGGTTGTCACTGCAACTCCCCTCCAGTAGGGACATGCTGCGATCATACTCTGAGATAAAGGTGTCAAACACCCCAAAGTCCTCCCGACGTGACAGAATCACATCTACTATCCTTTGGCTCTCCTCCCTACACAGAAAGGAAAATCAGAGATGAAGTGCATTCTCTTGGCTTCAAACGATAATGTTAAAAACAACAGACAAAGCCAGAAATCTTGGTGTAATTATGGACTCTGACCTGAATTTTAACAGCCACGTTAAAACAATAACAAAGTCTGCCTTTTATCATCTTAAAAATATATCAAGGGTTAAAGGACTTATGTGTCAACAGGATTTGGAAAAACTTGTCCATGCCTTTATCTTCAGTAGATTTGACTACTGTAACGGTGTCTTTACAGGTCTCCCTAAAAAATCAATCAGACAGCTGCAGCTGATTCAGAACGCTGCTGCTCGAGTCCTCACTAACACCAAGAAAGTGGATCACATCACTCCAGTTCTGATGTCTCTACACTGGCTTCCAGTGCCTCAAAGAATAGATTACAAAATACTTCTGCTGGTTTATAAATCACTAAATGGTATAGGGCCAAAATACCTTTCGGATATGCTTGTGAACTATGAACCACCCAGACCTCTCAGATCATCTGGGGCAGGTTTGCTTGCCATCCCCAGAATCAGAACCAAAAAGGCGGATCCAGCGTTTAGTTTGTATGCTCCACATATCGGGAACAAACTCCTGGAAAACTGTAGGTCAGCACCTATTCTCAGCTCTTTTAAATCAAGGCTGAAGACCTTTCTTTTTGACATTGCCTTTTTTTAATTCATTGTAGTGCACTGTGAATTTTATTCCTGTATTCTATCTGTTTTTATTATTTTATATATATAATTATTTTTAATTTCTATGTAAAGCACTTTGAATTGCACTGCTGCTGAAATGTGCTATATAAATAAAATTGCCTTGCCTTACTCATTTCATGCACAGTGAATGTTTGTGATTTAAATCAATGCAAAAATCCAAAGGTGTATGATATGCAGAGCATTCCAAGAATCTGTAACTTATTTTGTTGTTGTAACCACTTTCCCTCAACGAGTCTACTTCTCCCCAAGTTACTCATTTCTCACATTTTCCAAAATGATGTTTGACAACCTTCAACAAACAGATGTATACAAATTGGAGTAAATTGTAAGTTGTGCAAGTTAGAAAGTTGTTCTCTTTACAAAAATGCTACATTTATTGTGAATGCATTATGGTCTCTTAGGAATTATCATATGTCCCTTTTATGATTAAGGAACATCTCAAAATATCACAATAACTCTAGAAAAACGTTATTGCTGAAAGTCTCAGTTGATGTTTAGGGATAGTATGACATTTCACTTTGTTGCTTCTCATATCTGTCTATTTATTATATATACATATTTTTTTTTTTTAGTTCAAATTAGTTTGTTGACTTTCTCTGATCTTCCTGATTATTGCCTCCACCACAATTGTCAACCTACTTAAGATCTCCAAACACATACATGTCTACCGTCCTTATATTTCAAACACCCCAACATTTATACACTTACACCATTCTCTCTGCCTTTTAGCCCATCATCATAACTGTCTGTCACTGTCTAAACATGTTTGTGCGCACGTTTTGTCTATGTATTGTATGTGTCATTTACCTTGGATGTCACTTTTGTTACACTGCTTTCACTAATACATATATATATATCTATATATATATATACAATCAGCAGCTGCTTAGCTCAGCTCAGCTGCTTAACTTAGCACAAACGTGTTAACAAGTGAGCGTAAGAGGTGTTGGTAGGACTTTTCACCTTTAGCCAGAGCCAGGCTAGTGGTTTCCCCCTGCTTCCAGTCTTTATGCTAAGCTAAGCTAGCTGGCTGCTTAGTTAGTACACAGAGATATAAGAGGTATAGAATTGTTCATCTAACTCTCTGCAAGATGCATATTTCCCAAAATGTAAAACTGTCCCTTAAAAACAGCACCAAATTAGTGCATACCATTTGCCATACCATATCCATACCATACCATAGTGCAACCAACGGTAACATCCATTGTGTTTCTTACCACTGACTTATGCGTTCCTCCAGCTCAGTAAGAATGCTGCTGTGGAGAGCGTAGACCTGGGGGAGCACGCCCAATATCTCTCCTAACCTCTGCGCCTCCAGCACAGGCTCCCCTTCCTCACCCACTGCCTCTGTCACTGCTGACCTAAAGTCCTGCACAGGAGAGGGAAAAAAGGATTTGTGAGGAGGAGAGATTTTTAAGAAGACAAAAACGTGTGGTAGAAAGGAATGAAGCTAATGGCTGTTAGGATGAAAGGGGGAAGTGAGGGAGTGAAGGAGAAAAGAAAGTCATAGAGGAATGAAAATTGGAGAAAAATGGAAGGAAGGAAGGTCAGATCCTCCTAAACAGCCTTCCTGCCACGGCCCCTTCATATCACCTCAGTGACTCCCCGTCACTTTGGGCTCTGTCCAGGACCCCAGGAAAAGCGGCACTGCTTGCACGAGAGTTACACACCAGGTGTTGTTGAATAAAGACCTTGGTACTCAATAACACAATGCTGTTTTGTACATAGTGAAGTCCATTCAGCACACATAAAACATAACAACAGGCATTAAGAGCTGCAGTGTCAGAGACTAAGAGGACTAATATGAGGAGTTATGGCACATGGGAGTGAAAAACCAGGGGAGAGGTTATTTATCTACTCAGCAAATGAAGACAAAAATAGATAAAAGTAGGTGAGGAGTCAACAAACATGCTTTAAAAATCTCAGTTTTCTCTGTGGGCCAAGCTGTCTGGCTAACTAACATCATATATAAAGCTTTTGTGTATCCGTAAGGAATGAGTGTCTGGAGCCCATCTATTCTAGTTCTGAGTAAAGCACATACACATGCCATAACAGTTACCCCAGTCGGCCTCGACATGATGTGATGACACTAGGTGCTTCAGAACATGCCGTTCATCATGCACAATCGATCGCGTATGTGTTAACATTCATCACATCTGCCATGAAGAACAGCTACTTTAACGGCTCTGTTTGACTCTTTCTCCCAGGTATATACACACACACACACACACTCAAATCCATGAATGAGAGGAGCTTTACTCTCTATTTCACTGGTCCACTCTCCACCTTATCCCTATTTGCCTCACGTAAGGCAGGTCAAGAAGCAACGTTAAGCAGTTGGTTGAGCAGCCAGTCATGCTCGGTCATAACTCAGCACAGAGAATCTGTTCAGAGGTCACAGGTTACAAACGAGAAAAAAGAATAAGCCTGAGCCTCATATGTTGAAGCTGTTATAGGGAAAGTCCTTTAGAAGAGGAGCATGTCCTCCCTTCCTATGTGGAGACAGGGTCTGGAAATTCTTTGTATTCTTGTTATTCCTTATCAAACAATGGAACAATAGCTCATGTGTGCCTCTTACTTAACGCTGCTCCTGTTTTTCCCCCCACAAACTGTGTGTTTGGGCATGTTGTGCTGGTGGAGTGTTTCGCAGCAGAATAACTCAGTTTCATGTGAATTATGACATCAGTCTACATGAAACAGTAACTAATATCTCAACACATCACAGTTTGAAATTTGAAGAACAATAAGACCCTAACACTGCACCTATGCATTATGCAACAACAAGATAAAAAAAAGCTATCAATGTCACCTTTGAAAGATGGCAAAAGATTCAATTAGGTGGTATGGTAACACTGAAGAGGAGTGCAAGCCAAGGTAACTCACTATCATTCATAGTGAGAATTTGTGAAATCACATTATTTATACTGAAAAATAGATTCAGTGGTTCTAACTATACTGTCAACATGTCACTTCTGAAGCACTGATGCACATATTGACTTGCAGCATATGTTTCTGTTTGGCATGTAGCTAATTAGTATAATTGAGCAGCATGATGATATTGTAGATTTGTGATTATTAAAGGCGTCCATTATATAATATTTGCATTACTTGCTGTTTAATGGCATCAAATTACACATTATACAAAGCAGCTGCTTCTGTACCCAAAGCAGGCTTTCATAAATCATTGTGAGGGGCACACATAAGAAATTCAGGTTATGACCTTATTCAAGGTTATAAGGTAGAGGCTGACTGATGGGCTTTTCTGGGTTCAATGACTCTACCTGTCAGAGTCGTACTGGAAACCGTCACCTTAATAGCAACTCTTCCACACCATTCTTTAAAAGGTGTTGCCTATCTGACCTCTCCTGTATGACTTTCCTTTTTGATTCATAATTGTTTTAACTGTTTCAATGTCATTTATGTGGTATTTTTTGGTTGATATCCTTCTTTGTTGCTAACACCGCAGATGTGGTCTTGTTTTGACAGGCAGTGAGTGAGACATGATGGAAATAGATGACAACATTTGGGAGTGATGCATTGCTGTCCTCGAGAGGCTTAACCACAGGCTCACCTTTAAATCCTCTGTCCTGCAATAACTACACTCGTTACCCTACTGAGCGGTGAATTCTCCATTTTATGGCTAACCTGGTCATAAGAGCTCAAACCGTGCATTTAATACAACCACTATAAAAGGCCTCAACAGCCTTTTTGTGACCTTTAGGTGGCACAACAGCTGGGTTGCTTGAGAATACATATCAGTACACATATCAGTTGAGTAAGCATACAAGGACAGCATCAGTAACAGTGCCTGGTGTACGCACGCTGCGTCATCTCACAACTGACCACTCCAGAGTGCAATATGTCAACTTTGTCAAGACCAGGAAGTAGATCTTGCTGCAACAACATTGATAAACCTTAGCAGAGCCTTACAACAGGGAGGGGGGGGAGAAGTGGAGACAGAGACTGGGGAGCAGACACACAGGATATGATGTTATCAGTAGGTTTTCAATAAAGTTTAATAAGCCTTAAAGCAGGAGACATTTAAAGCTAATGTGGCACACTTATGGGCGTGGTAGTGAAGGTATTCTTACCTCTTGAAGGTACTTGAGTGCACTGACGTGTCTGGAAAACAAGAAGAGAGAAACAAAAGATTTAATTAAACAGTGAAAAGGAATTTACAACCTTATACACAACTACGATCATCTTTCTACAAGACTCATTAAATTATCTAAAGTATGCATGATGAGAAAACTACATCATAAGAATGGTAATTGTGTAACGGGGCAAGGGCAAGGCCGGTGTGTGTTTAATAAGTTACACAAGACACTTGTATAATTGGCTGTCAGTTACTCTGCATGCACGATGAATTAGCTTTGGAGCAGGAGAGATACAGTTGGAAGGAATAGGAGAGCAAATAGAGGACCATAAAAAGACAAAACACCAGATTTGGATGCAGCGTGTTTGTGTGTGGTGACATGCAGGAGAAGTGTGCAAATGGGGGAATCAAATGCATATACTTACAGTCTCTCTGAGTCGACGAGCTCTTTGGCAACGTAGAAAGCTCGGGATCGGCCATCAATCTGGGTGACAGGGAGGGAGAATAGTGGAAGATGAATTAACACAGCTAATGTTTAAAGGCCCTCTGTGGGCATGTATTCCTCTTAAACATTAATAGGAACAGCTACGCAGCAGCCAAGGAGACTGGCGGAAAAGCAAATTCACGTTTTTTTGTTAGATTTCTGCTGTCAAATAAGACTGATTATTTCATTACAGTGCAGCATAGACATGAAGGCTTTCTCAAATACGGGACTTTTAAATTCAGCTGCATTATGTATGAGAGGCTGTGTGTGTGTGTGGCGACAACAATGCTGCCCATTGATTTAGAGGCTAATCGCAGGGTCTCAAAACATCCGAGCCAAAACATAACATTGAAGCCATTTAGGGGTTTACCGGCAAGGCTCCTGTGCTTTGTCAGTGTTATTTTTTCCTTTGTGGGGCATTTCACAAATACTGCATTAAAAGCACACTGATCCTCATTTCCTCGAAACACAGTTGAATTAAATGCATCTCTGGTCCTCTTCCTCCCTGTTTTTTTCCTGTTATTTATTGTATTTTTTCTTTGAAGAAGAAGAAAACAAGGAAATGCGTGTTACTGTAAAATGGCTGCCTTTTACTCTACAGAAGTCTGGGGAGTTTTAGGCGATACATTTCAACAAGCTTGATATCTCTGGACCTGTACATAATGTTCGACTAAAGCCACAGCAGTTTCAATGCATCTTCCCATAGAGATGTGTACAGTAATTGCCATTAGGTTCTGTGGTTCACTCCTACTATCTTATGTTATGATATATTTTTATTCAAATCTGGCAACCAATTCCAATCTAGGGCCTATTAATAGGACTTGCAGCATTTTTTGCTCATTATTTTGATTTGTTACTCCAGTTGGGATCTCGAAGGTTTGAATTAACCCCCTTCCACCCTGCTTTCATTTGTCTTTGTATCCCATATCTTACCTGTCGATCATAACTCTGCTCAGCCACCCCCTCTTCCTCCTCTGAAGTACGTCCATGGTCCTCGTCCGCTGACAGCCCAGCAGAGACGGGGTTCATTGGGAAAGGCTCTGTGTAGGCACTGCCAAGGGAGGAAAAGACAGTATGACTACCACAAAACAGCACTGATACTGAAATATGAATATATAATATATAGTATGCACTGTATAGCACTGCTTTAACCCTAAATAAAGACACTGAATATTTTCAATTGGGACTGCAGGAAGGCATTGATGACACAAATTCTAAATAGCACATTTACAGTAAATCGTTGCAGCAGCATATTCTCAAAATAAGTTCTCTATAAATATAGGTTTTTCCTTTTCCTGTGTGTGTCTCTGAACATTTCCACTCCTCATATGGAGTCCTCCAGTGGCACACTGTAATCTCTTTCATCATTAGTTCATCTCACAGATGGCACAGTTGTGTTCATACACTGGTAATCCTTTTGTGTGCTGCTGTACCCGAGAGGGGCACGCTGTAGGTCATTTCACATGTAATCCCTTTTATTGCTACCCGGGGTTAATTATTAAAGATCCATTCAGTATGTTTGACCAAATTCATTTTGCCACAATAACTGGATAACAAGTATTGTCAAAGCAGCTGACAGCTATGGGACAGCTTGTCATATAGCTGTCATATAGCTGCAGGTTTCACCAGAAATGGAAAGGTTTCACGCTGTAGGTCATTTCACATGTAATCCCTTTTATTGCTACCCGTGGTAATTATTAAAGATCCATTCAGCATGTTTGACCAAATTCATTTTGCCACTATAACTGGATAACAAGTATTGTCAAAGCAGCTGACAGCTATGGGACAGCTTGTCATATAGCTGTCATATAGCTGCAGGTTTCACCAGAAATGGAAAGGTTGCATTGCATACTTGCGATGCAATGTGTCCACTTTCTCTATGACATACTGTATTTCTACCTCATCTGTGCAGAATGCTTTATGTTAAACAAATTATTGCTCTTGCTCCAGAAATGGGGGAAATATTTTATAAGGACTTCCCTTCAAATTGTCAAACAAACGTGCATATGTTCCTATCTAAAACTGCAGAGATTAGTCCATTAATCGATTAGTTGATCAACAAAAAAATAATTGCCAATCATCAAGCACTAATGTCAAACACTCTCTGGTTCAAGCTTCTTAATTGGAATCATTTGCTGTTTTTGTTATGTAATATTAAACTGAATATCTTTGGTTTTATTGTTTTATTGCCTGGCAACTAAAAAAGCAATTTAAATACATCACATAGGGCTTTAGGGCATTGCGATTATGATAAATTGTGATTTTTTTTTTGTCCTGATGTTCCTAAAAAGCCCCCTGTGTGTGCAAAGAGTAGACGGCTATTAGAAGACCAAAGGTTAACAGAGTTGCCGCCACTGGACTTAATCTTCATTCAGACTCACTACTTTATGACGTTCACACGCACGCACGCACACACATCCATATTGGGTGGGCTGAAGAAAGGCCTACGGGCCATTAATCATGGTTGACCTCAGAGCAGACAGATCAACTTGGTGTGGGCTCCTTGGTGATGTTGGGGAGAGAAAGAGAACAGGAGGGATGGGTCTTCTTTTAACTCATTCTTAAGCTCTGATTTATTTGAGGAATTCCTTCATATGTGTATTCTTCTTTACCAATGTAGCCCATTTCTCACCATAAAATCCCCAATATAGCTTTTGTTTAGCTCCATTCAGCTTCATATAATGTTACATATTTAAACTTGCGAATATGTGATATTTGTAATATGATAATACGTAAAAGTCTAAGACCATTAAGGCAATGCTATTATTCCAGCAGATTGCAATGTCTTTTATAACACGGCAAAGTTAAATCTGCTGTGTCAGATTCAGAGGAGGACACAATGACTCTCTGTGAAAAAGACCTTTATTCCACCAATCCCCTGTGAATTTGATGATGCCTGTAATATGTAATTCAATTGAGCTAAACATTGAGTATTAAAATATATATTGAGTGTAATCAGACAGGCCTGTATATGAAATAGGAGCGGCTATCAATCCGATCAAGCGATTGGGAGCAGTTTTAAATTGTTTGCTGCTTTTAGTGATGATGATTACATGTAGCCTGTGGCGGCTGTGCTGCTGCTGTTGTGACAGTGATTGGTGTAGACGCTGGCGCTCTGACGGCGTTGGATAATGATAACCTCACGTCATGTAACAGGCTGTGATTCAGGGCCACATATCTAACAGTGTTATAACCTCTGCTCACTTGTTTTCAGTTGATTTATCCTTTACGCCACTGTACCAAGAGGACTTCAGGGGTGTATGAAGCGGTAGGCTGACAAACTGGAGCAACAATAACAGCAGACCTGGCATTCCTGTCGGTACCACACCTCATCTTGTTGTTCAAGGGAGAGTCTGGGAACCTCCACCCCACCACGGTGACCCCCGTCTCCTCCCTTCATCCTATCTATCCTCTCCTGTCTCCACCTCACTGCCTCCCGCCATAGCCCCGCCCTCGTCCTGCATTTCCTGTAAACATGCTGGTGGGAAGCTCCTAGGCTGGACACTTCCTCCCCGGGGATGACCTGGCAATGACCTCAGAGCGCATGGCACCAGGCCTGGCGAGCCAACGACACGCCCTGTCCACCACCTCGCCACACAGCACACAGCCACCACCCAGTACAACAATGTACTTAAGATGGCTCCCTCATCACTACTAACGCTAGCATAACAGTGGGTGGAGGAGCTGTTTTAGAGGCCATGGCCGGGCTTTGTCATCACTCTGAAGAGGCTCATGTTGAACTGTTTGCCACCAAAGGGTAAGCTAGAGATGTACATTTTTGCATACATTAGCAGTATCGTACTGAACATACCACTATAGCTCTGTTTACTGTGTACACAGGGACAACAACCCATCTGCATTACTGGTGCGTAAGTCTACCTGGAACTGCTTAAGTTGAGCACAATCACAAATCCGGGGCTTTATCTGCTAACACGTCTTTTTGGCTACTTGGCAAAGGCAATTCTGCTGAGACTGCACACACACACACACACACACACACACACACACACACACACACACACACACACACACACACACACACACACACACACACACACCACACACCTTGGTTCGGTTTGGGATGAATCATTAGTGCGCCTGTTCATTTTCCATTGTACACTGTGGTTGCTAATGAACATGTCTCTTTGCGTACCCTGAATGCTTGTGCTAAAGTAGTGTCTGAATGGGGCTATACATTAATCACACAAGTGGAAACAAGCCAGGCCTGTGGAACAGCAGCTTTGTGAGTTCTCCTTAAAATGCGTGTCTGCTACTGTAGGCACAGTCCCTTTGTGTGCAGTGCTCTGAGGCCATTTGGTCATTTTCCTCACCACAAAAATCTACTTTGTCTCTGTGGGTCGACAGCATCAATGTCAAGCAGACAGAGTTTGGTGTAAGATGTACACACAAAGCCAGGGACAAACACCTACACTGACTACACATGACTACACATGACTTATTATTATGTGCACACATGCACACACATGTATACACTCAGACTAAAAAAACAAACAAAAACGCCCCGTATACACACACCAAAAGTTGGCCCTGGCAACAGAAGCATCTCCGGGGGGAATGCAGTGAAGGCGAGGTGACAGGACAGATAGGTTCTTTGCGTCTCTGTGAGTGGTGTGAGGGGACCCCCCCATACACACACACACACACACACACACACACACACACACACACACACACACACACACACACACACACACACACACACACACACAATGAGCCACATCGATAACATCACTGGGAGAAAAAGAGCCCTCCCCTTAACTGGGAAATGGAAGTGTGTCAAATGTTGAGGTATGTATAACGTTTAAAATACACTATAAATAAACCGTGGGGAAATCACAGCATAGTTTTGCACAGAATGTCTGGAGGAGACAAGCTTTCTTTGTGTAAGGCAGAATAGATATGAAAGACAGTATCTGCTAAATAACATGGAAAATGTAAGCCTTTGAAGAAGCTCTTGCTAATGACCTATCTCTTTGACTACACACAGGTCATCAAACACAACTATTTTATTAAGAACTGGGAAAGACTGTAGCCCATCCTGGCTAAAGCTATGGCACAGGCCGGGGTAATTTGATACAATCTGACTGCAGTGATTCCTCACTCTATCACACACTGCAGTAAATCCTGCAACCCTTAAGGGTCCAATGAAAGAGAAGCACTCGGGAGAGAGCTACTTTAATAAAAGCCCTCCTAAACTTAACAATAAGTGTCAGGTACAGGAGAGCAATTACACCAGAGCTGCTCTTGCTCCCTTTCTCCTGTTCTTACTTTTCCCTCCCCCACCTCTATATGACTTTATCGCTTTACTCTTTGTATTTTCACTCTTCTAGCACATCCCCTCCCCTCGCTCTCTCACCTTCTTCTTCATCCTTCTCCACTTCTTTGTGTGAAAGGAAGCCCCCTACATTTTTTCACTTTTAATTGCAGCCCATAATGATTTTCTCTAATGTGAGTAACCTGCGTTCAGCGAGCTTTCTAATTGCCATTAGCTGTTCTATCACCTCAGACTTGCATAGGAAGCAGCGGCACCAGATGTGACCTCTAAATCCACCAAATGAAAAACAGGAGTAAGCTCTCCCACAAGCATTGTCCATCTTCCCAACGCCAGCGATGCCTGACATAGCAGGCTGCTCATCTCTCACTGAACACTTTTCTACAAGAGGGAGATCCGATTCTACTCAGCCAGGTGCCCTCCGCTCATCTGAGATACAGTGTAAGAATATATGTCAGCTGGTCAGGGGTCAAGATTGCCCCTCTGAACAGCTAGGTCCAGGCTTAACAGCTCAGCGGACTATTTTAAGAGTTGTTCTAGATATAAACCTTCTTGCTTGTTCTACAGACTACAAACATGAACATTAAAAATGGTTTCATTCAACTATTCTATTATTTGACTAATTGTACAAGCTCTAAAATGGATGGTGCTGATGATAAATACCTAAATACTTAATACATTAATGGGTCAGCACACCGAAGTTTGTGGTATCCAGCCATGCAGGTAATTTTGGTTTTAATTGTGGTTTTATTCATTTTTATTTGATTTCTGCTTTAACCCAAATACAAGTTTGCAGCAGAAAGGTATTTCAGAGAAAGGTATTTCAAAACCTGGGCAAATCAAACAAAATGATCTGTATGGCTAGATACAGTACCACTACTGTAGAGTCTAGGTAAAACATGTAAAGTAAGGTAACATACAGTATGTTTTTTGTAACTTGGGTGAATCAACTTTTTCAGGTTTGCTTGGAATGATACAAAACCATTTTAACTTCATTGAGCTTTTACAATACCTTTCAGAGTCTGCATTCAATGTCTGGGTTATGCTGTCAATCCCAGGGAAACTATTCATATCCACATAGCCATCATTCTCATTGCAGGCAACTGTAGTGCGATTTGGGTCCTCAAAAAACTCAGTCACAGTGTGGGATCTGGTGGGTCTGCCTGGGATCTGGATGTTCTCATAGTCTGAGCTCATAGCTGGGATGTTTTCATAGTCTGAGGTGTCAGCACTGGGGAAGGAGATGGAGCGGGGTTTGGTCAAAGGCAGTGGCATGGCGGAGCGCCGAGAACGCTCCTCGAAGGACTCCACTCTGGAGACCCCTCTTCCATAAGCTTTGAGGTCTCCTTTTCTCCTCTGGTGGTCTTTGTAGAGGAAAAATGGGGATGGCAGGTCTAAAGGACGCTGCTGGGGGTTCACAACATGGGACTGAAGCTGAGGAGAGCTGCCAGTGCTTCTACGATCAAGCTCTATGAATCTTGCTGGGCCGTGATGGCTGGACTCTGAGGAAGAACGTGAAGAGCGGACACTTCCATCACTGAAACCCTTCGAATCAGTCTTCCTCTTGAACTTGAGCGCCAGGAAGCGCTTGAAGGAGGACTTCTTTTTAGGTATGTCATTGGGTTCATGCTGGATCAGGAGGGATGGGGAACTCTTGGTGACTGGTCTTTTAGTGATGTATGCCAGCTCAAAGGGTGGTGGGATGTCCACTAGAGAGGTAGGTGTGGAAACCCCACTGGATGATTGATGGCTACGCTGGGAGAAGCTTCCAGAAGAGCTTATGACACATGGGAGTGAAAGGGTATCATCTTTCCTCTTCATCCTGATGTCATCCTTCAGAGAGTTGTTGATCTCTGTGGGAGTGGTCAATGTCAATTCTGGACCCTCTGCAGACCGGGAATAAAACAAGAAGCGGCGAGACTTCATAGACGGGATTGAACAGTTGACCCCAGGCTGCTGTGAATGGCTTAGTGGTTCATTGTTTTTATCTAAGGCCACTGTGCAGTAGTCATGAGTCTGGTACTCTGTCCCTGTCTCCTCTGGCACAGTTTCTGGGACATAACCCGGAACTTTCCCAGAATAAGAGCGTGATCGTGTGACAATAGTCTTCCGATCAAGTGTCACAAAGTTCTCCCCTTCTGAGTCAAAACCTGCCTCTTCGTATATATGCTCTTCACTGTCCGAGTCTGTGTCCTCATAGTAAGGCACAATATGGCAGTCTAGTTCCTCAATGTCTTCTTCGAAGGCCTCAGTGGTGTGGGCAAATACCACCCTGTTGGTGAGCTCAGGGGTGCGGCCTACTTCTAGGTCTGCTGGCACTGTGATGTTGCACAACCTGAGGCGAGGCTGGCAGCTTGTTCGCTGGTTGAGGAAAACCTGCTCTCGTTTAGCTGTTCTCTCTTTTGCAGTTTTTCCTTTGATATGCTTCTTTTCCGTTTCTTCCTCTTCGTCATCATCGCCTATCTCAACGTAATCTTCCGATGAGACACACTCCAACCGCTCATCCTCTGCTTGAAGGCAGAGGGAATCATCAATGTCTGCATACTCATCTGTTGACTCACTGTCTTTTGCTTTGTCTTTGTGCTGATTAGACTCCTCTGTGCCCTCCTCAATCTCACCCTGTTCTGACAGGGCTTGCTTATCCTCTAGCTTGTCCACGTCATCTGATGACACATAGTAAGGTTCCTGGTTAGAAGCACCTGCCGCTTGCAGTTCATTTGAAGGTTTCTCATCCGTATCATCCTGACTCCACTCTGGGTCAGCGGTGCCGGTCATATCTGGCAGAACAGCTTCAATGACAGCATAAGGTCCAAACACATCCTCCGTGCTGGATGTGAATCGAAAACAGCCAGAGAGGTCCTTGGTGGCCCGTTCTGGTTGCCATACCCCTGTTTCCCCTGTTTCAGCTGTGTCACATGACTCGCATGTATCACTAGCATCGTCTGTGGGGCCAATCACATCGTAGGGATACTCTTCAGTTACAGTTGGAAGCACGCTGAATCTAAATGCAAATCCTCCAGCTTCCAGCTCGGTCTCATCTGTGTGTAAATCAGAGTGCACACAGTCCTCACTTTGTTCACTGTCCACTTCATTACGTCCAGTGTCATTGTCCTTATCACCCTGACTGATGTGATCAAGATTTTGTTCCTCTACATGTTCGTCTGAGTGTCCTGTAGAGTCACAAACAATTTCAATTTTTTCACTAAAACTCTGTTCCTCCTCTTCCTCCTCCTCTCCTGTTTCATCCTCCACTTCAGCAGGAGGAAGTGAAGGCGTTGATGTATTCTCATCATCAGTGTGATTGCCACCTTCAGTCTGGTTCAAGTCATTGTCAGTGTTTTCATCCTCAGTAGTGTCATCAGGAGAACCATCATCTGCTTTGACTGTGTCCTGAGAGCCTATGCTGTCGCCATCATTAACAAATATGTCTTCTTTTTCTGTTTCGTCCTCAATTTCTCTTTCTGCTATTTCCTCTTCATCATTGTGTCCGGTGACACTGTCATTAACCAAGTCCTCTGCCTCACTTTTCTCCTCTTTGTCATGATTCTCCTCAGCCATTTCCTGCAAATCTTCTGTCTCCCCATCACAGTGAGCCAGGTCTCCGTTACTCAGGCTCTGTGGGGGGCAGACCTCCTCTTGTGTGTGAGGCTCATACAGGGGTCTGGGCTTTGGGGCAACAGGAGGTTTTGGACCACGGACAGGGGGACACGGCCTGGACATCAGTTTGGACTGCACTTTGATGGTCAGATGACTGCGAACCTGTGGTTGAGGGACTTGCATTGGATTTTGAAAGTCTGTGCAAAGAGAAAAGAAAAGTTAATTAGAATAAAAGTAAAAGCAACTTAATATTTTCAGTTCTTCTATTTTACCTAATATCGAATATAAATATATGTGGGTCCTGTTTTATTTTTATTTTATTTATTTCAGGTTTATTTAACATGGACAATGCACATTAATAATACATATAAAAATGTAAAATGTGCCAGAATTAGCCAAAAGGCTATTTTACATCTGCTGTCCATGGACAGATCGTACAATGTCACACCTAAAAAGATAAAAGCATTATAATAGTACATACAGGTTTAGCCCAATACAAGTAAAATTGACTATAAATGTAAAAAAAAATAAAAAATGACAAGATCAACATATAAACAAGAACAGTTGGTCATCATCAACAACAACACCAACCCACACATACACACATAAGCCAAACGTTCAGTCCATGTAACAGACAACCTCACAGGCATAGCACAAGTGGCACAAACAGGCGGGATGGGAAAGACAAGCTAGCAGCAAGATTTTGTGTTTACATGTAATGTTGACAGTCCTGATCACTTCTTTAAATATAGAAATATATCTTTGATATAGAATGCTAAGAGGAAGTCAAATCCTGTACAATAGTCAGTGACATGCAGAATGCTGCAGGGGACATTATCAGCAGGAAAAACAACAGAGCCACAGGGTACTTAGAGGAGGAACAATAACATCTCCCTGTCTGGGAAATGACACAGGTTGGACGCTTATAGCAGAATTAGATTGAACAAATGATTGGCCAATTGTCGTCAAAAACTTTAAAAACGATTTTGTTATTGCTCCAAAAATGCGTTATCTGTATTTAAATGGATGATAACGCCTCATTCTAATTTTGACACTGAGCGTCTACCTTTTGAATTTTGACTTTACATTTAGTTGTTAAGTGTTAAAAATCGTCAAGTAATTAGAGAACACTGCTTACAAAATTTAGAATTGTCATGAAACACACCCATACTTAACAAAGTGTGTACACCCCGTGTCTCTTCCTGTTATTTAGTACCTGCCCTGACGCACATCCTATTAAACCCTGCGTGCACTCTGGCTATCTCTGAGTGTTTTCTCTCACTCTCTTTTAGTCTCTCTCTCTCTAGACACCAGTTTAATATGAGTTTTTGAAGAAACTGCCCGTCATTGTCATACATTTCTTTCTGGCCACAATTATATTTTTTCCCAATAATGTCACCACGCTCTATCTTTTAAGAATTCCAGGTTCATTAGATGCTACAGCAGAGCCTCCTTGGACTCCACACAGGATGTCTATGGGGGGAAGGACATTAAGACCATGCCCCCCATCACTCCTCCATGAACCTCTCTTGGAGTACAGATTTTCACAACACAAATGGACTTCCTTTTCGTCATTCTTTCTTTCGATTCTCACAAAACATACTCACACAGACACACACACACACACATATATGCACACACGCGTGCTTTTTTTCTGCTAAAAAGGCCCTTTGAGTGAATCAAAGAACAATAAAACTGGGAGAGAAAACAAGGGTCCCAGTCTGACAATGTACCCAACTGCAAACAACAGGATATGAAATGTGCAACAAGAATTCAATTAAAACAAATGTTTGAAAAACAAAGGAAGAGATAGACGGGACCTTGGCTGTGCCAAACTCACAGGATATCAATTCAGACTGTGTCCTCATCATGTAATGTCACCCGTTAAACCTTAACAACTTGTCTAAAATCCAAAGGGACTAATCAGAAAAAAACAAAATAGGACATTATTTTCAAAATAAAGATTTCATTTGACACAAATAACATCTTCATTATCATTTTCACCACTTTCACTTAAATTCACAGGACACTTCACCTTACCTTCCAGCATAGGCTCTGTCTACTTTCACAGGCATGGATTATAATCCTAACCCTATTAGCAGATACTTATCCTAGAACAGACCACCCCCAACCCCAACTATATTGTAACTGTATCCATTGCTATAGATTTAAGCAAATGTCTGTATATAAATTCATCCCTCTATCATTGCTGTTATGGGGAAACTATTAACATAATTTCCATGAAAATCCCAGTATAGCAATTAATCCATTGCTGTGTTTATTTCATTTTACCTATGGAATAACTCATTTAAAACACTACAACAGGTTGCATTTAGTTGCAATAAAAATCTATTTTTATGTCAAATGGGTGGAAAATAAACAGATGAAATAGGTTTTCAGATGAAATCAACCAATTCAATTAATTTCCACCGCCCCCCATCTCTTACACATTTAACACATGAACACACACCCACACCGTCTCACTTTGTTTGCTGTACAACATTTAAAGTTTGATTTCTGGACTCTTTACAGGAACATAAAAGATTAACAACTAACCTGCGTTCATTGTGGAGCATCATCATCCACGGGAACAGACAGTTATCCTCATGTTTCCCCACACCGACCGCGTCCCTCGAAATGACGTGGAAACTTAATCCAGATACAAACACAATGCGGGAAAATCAAGTGGTAAAAGAAGAGTTGTTGACCATTTTCGTCTTGGTTTTCTCCAGTGTGAGTCTACTTGTGGAAGACGCCCCTGTTCGGCAGTGTTCGCAGAGTGTCAGCTGAGCTTTCAAGCGGCGTGCATCTCCAGTGCTGATGCTACAGTAAACTGCTGCGCTCCTGTGTGGAAACGGGAGGTGCAGCTTGGTGCTTCCTGAGGCAGGACTAGCCTACCCTACATCACGGCGCGGACACGGAGCGCAAACCAAACTCACTATATGTTTCATTTTTGCAATGCACAGCATTACATCTGTTTTTTTTTTTTTATTCACATCTGGTCGTGTTTTGTTTCAGGACACTGCTCCACAGATGCAATATTCTAGAGGCAGCATAAATGTGTGAGACCAAATCCACTCAGTGTGAGAGATTTGGAACGTAACAGAGGAGACTATAAGCCAATAATGTTTGATTGTGCTGATGGGCAGCTTTAAATCTGCAGCTACTGTTTTTGCACAACGTTTTTTTTTTTGTTTGGTGCATGGTGCAGGTCCCTTCACTGATTGATAGCAGTTGGAAAGTTAAGATCCACAGTTACATGAGCTGGTAAACTGTGTCATAGCATACTTTTCATGCTTAGAATGACTGGAACACGTAAGCTAGGGAGAAGTACACAGTATATATATATATATATATATATATATATATATATATATATATATATATATCAGATATTTAGAAATATATGTAGAAAAATATTCTTCTCAGTGTTTTCTCCGGCATGTTTTTGCTCATGTATTATTTCCTGAACCAGAACAGTACATAGAAAGGTTCCTAAAAGCAGTTTCCAAATACAGTTTCTGTAGGACACCAAAGCTTTTGCTATTGGCCAGGCTTCCTGGCCCAGGCATCTGTTGCATGATTGAATGAATGCAAGCCTTTAAAAACCTCTCTTCATAACAGGAAACCACTCTCCCTGTTTCCTGCACAACAGGCAACACTTCCTTAGCAACAGATGGGAAGGTGATGTTAACCCCTTAGGTAACCTCTAACAGAGCTGATTGACTGATGCTGTGCAGAGCCTGATGGTTC
The DNA here is from genome assembly GCF_031162955.1 of Sander vitreus. NCBI lineage: Eukaryota > Metazoa > Chordata > Actinopteri > Perciformes > Percidae > Sander > Sander vitreus. Next base: position 6,160,230 of record NC_135858.1, read on the forward strand.
GAGGAACAGACAAACTTTGACCAGCTTTAGTCCGGGACTCATTATGTGCTTTCAAGGACAGAGGCACCTTGTGCAACACAGGGGGAGGCTGGGATCGTCGCCCACAAGGGGTCTTTGATTTGTCAGCTCCCAACACCCACACACTGAAGGTCAAACAACGTAGCATACTTCTGGGATTTTTACAGCAGAGTTAAAAAAGATAGTGATAGAGTAGAGAAGCACAACAAAAGAATCAGCTGTGCTCTACCACCACAGGGCTCTGGTCCTGACTGCTGCAGCAGCATACAGACCCATACATTACACACAGCAAAATTCCCATTCCAGATGGTTTGGTGCAGGAAGGATGAAGCTTTGCTGCAGGTGCAGAGCTCTGTCAGACTCTAAGAGGTGTTTAGAGAGAGTTAACGTTATAATCACCTCGTGTTATCTTTGCACTTGCATGAGGGTCATCTCATTAAACAATAAATATGTTTGGTGTGTGTAATGATAAAATTTCTAAATTATTAAGCATGCTACTAAAGAGGGTATTGACTTTGAAAATGATTTCTGTTGAAGATGCACCCATTGTGTTTGCTGCAGTAATTAAGCTGTTTGTTTGTGTAAATAGGATGCTGAGTAATGTATTTTGCAATATGCTACAACACCACCAAAACAATTAAATCACTGTGACTCAGTTGTTTTGCTTCCCCTTGTCACAATGAGATACTGTAATAACCATTATGGAGTGTTGAAGCCAAGACCAGTTTTAATGTGTCAGTAGTAGCACATTTATAGCTGCCTTAAAGTAACCTTTTGTTTTTCAATTGGATGACTAAAGATAGCTCCACTCTGGTCTTTTGGCAGTGCCAAATTGCCTTTCTCAAGAGTATTTGACTCACAATTGCTACATACGATGTTTTTTTTTTTTGGGTTCATTTGTGCAAAATATGTTTTGCTTTTGCAGGGTGTGCAAATAGAACCTGTCAAGAGTATTGTGTCATGTGGCTGCAGAAAAGAATGGCTTTAGGAGTAAATGTCCCTCCAGATGTGGCACAGACGGTCAAAACATGTTTTTGGACGGAGGACACAAATTTCCTGGACTGCCTGTAGCTGCGTGCTGTGCTCTGTCACCCCACCTGGAACATGAGTTGTGTAGAATAGAAAAGGGGAATGTAGATATTAGGAAATACATGCCGTAGTAGCAGAGACCAAACCGACTCTATCTCCGCTCAACTCGGCTGCACACACAATGCTAAACAGGAAAAGCATCAGGGAAAAGGGTCAGCGACTTGTTCCCAGAGCTGAGACAATCCATAACACCTGCTTTGCCAGCGACTGGACACTGGACTGAATGGATGTGCTGAGTGTTTTTATTCCCCTCTGAGACTACAGCTATATGACATCACACTTTAATGCAGCTTATTACTGGAAAGCACGTTTTGGTTTTCGCCCCATTATGGCACAGTGTGTTCTTTAATGTATGTGTCAGTGGCAGCTTTGCAACAGCATTCATTACTAAAAAAAAGAAGGCATTTCATCAGGCCGTTATGCAAACTAGCTGTAGTGTATTAATTTCAGGTATTGATTAATGTGATACTTATGTACAATCAGGCTTTCACTCTTTAAAGTGACCCAAACACCTTTGTAATTGGATGGCAAAAAGCATTTCACTGCTGTAATGGATCACATCATTATTGACATGTTTTATTGATCCTAGCTGTGCACAACCAATAAGGACCACAGCGCTCTTCTGAGATTGTGTATTTACCCTGAGCTTTAGATTCTGATTAAGGGACTTCGGAGCAGAATATATGTATATAACAGACTTTATTAAAATGTCAGAAAACTGATTATGCAGAGATTATTTTAAGATTAATGGATTTTTTTTTTTGACAAATAACTGTGAAAAGATAGACAATGCATTATTAAACAGAACCCCATCATCCGCTGGTACCCAAGAAACTCAGGTGTCTTTATGCATAAAAATAGTTTTGTGTAACCTGAGTCAAATAAGAAAACCCTGTTGTCAGCAGTGTATACTCTCCCAACAATATGAAGCCAGGACCCCCTCCCACCAACCCCCAATGACTGCTTTTGCACCCAAACACCCACACACATGCACACACACACACACACACACACACACACACACACACACACACACACACACACACACACACGCACACACACACACGCACACACACACACACACACACACACACACACACACACACACACACACACACACCATGGAAGCCAGCACTTCATCAAAAAGCAGAAAATTCAGGTTTAATTCCCCACAGGGCCTTCAGAACTCCACAGCAAATCAATGGAACTAGCCTGTATCATTGTTGTCATTTGAATAACAAAGACACATTATATTAAATTCAAAAATGTCCGAGGAATGTTATTGTTATAGCGCTGTAGTCATCACAATGTGGATTTTCCCCATGTGTAAGCACTCTTTAAAAAATGACACAACTTATCCAAATAATAATTGAGTGGTGTTTCAGAGGCTCATTAGGTCACATTACCGTAACTTGTAATTTCAGAAGAGCTGTTTGTGTTAAGTCTAGCCTATTAACCTAACCTAAAATAAAGTGGAAGCGCTGCTCCATTACTTAAAAACAGAGTATTATTGCTCAGCAGTAAAAGGCCACGGCTACAGCACAATAGCTGTCAGATTGCCGTTAATTAGCCTGAAGCCAAGAGCGTAGGTCAGACTCTGATAACAGACACATTTGTTATTCTTTTTCTCTATTGCTGCAGACAATCCTCCAAGCTGCACTGTAAAAACAATGATTTACTGGTTCAAAATAAAATTCTCAAGGAGCCCTATAAAAAAAAAAGAAGCATGAATGTCCTCTCTAAATAAAGCACAATAGCACAATCAAAACGTTCTAGGCGTCACAGATTACCGTAACTAGCACTGTGGAGGCCTTTCATTGTGAGGGACTGTTGATTTCATGTAGTCTGTGTCTCTGCAGGTTTTTACTGCATTATATATTTCCTCAATCTCTGCAGTATGTTTGTGTTTACCATTTTAATGGCCTTGAACACTCAGTTCCCATGTGGCAATATAACATGAATTCCTTGCATGGAATCTGCTCTGAGCATGTAAGGTGTGTATGTTATATGTGTTCATGCAAGTGTGTGCTGTAGTATACATACAGCAAGTGTGTGTATGTGTGTGTGTGTGTGTGTGTGTGTGTGTGTGTGCGCAATCCACCGCCGCCAATTCTGATTGTGTACACCACTAATGGAACTAGCGGGAAAACAATAGGATCACGTAAAAAGCCCTGAGCCAGAATTTACTTTTACTGTGAGTGTTTTGACATTTCTCAGCCAAAGGAGACAGGGAGGATGCAGATACTCCTGCTAGTGAAACACACGTCTTTGGCAGAGCTTTTATGTAGTCTCACACAAGTCTAGCTGTAGGTATGACAATATGTAACAACATGCAACAGAAGAAACCCATATATGAGGCTTAAATGTATCCATCATCTGCCTAGAGTGCATTCACTGTAGAGCTAAACCATTATACTGTAATGTATAATGTAAAATATCGTCCTTGAAAATGTCACGTAAATTGAAAAAAAACATACAACATCCTGCACAATATCAGCACAAACCATACGTCCTCTGATGAATCAGTACAATTCATTCTGAGCAATAGCATGTGCATAAATTGTGCGCGTTACAAAAACAATGATACTCCTATACGCACACATCACAAGAACGAAAACATATCTGGGGGCTTTCCTATTTCTTCTGACAATGCATCTTTCGTCATACGGCCCAAGTGCACAGATATGAGTGAGCGATGTGATGTCTGTGTGAATGTTTGTGTTCACTCAGCGTGGCTGTCCGTAGCGTAGATAGCTGCACCAGAGTGTGTGGAAAACACAGATGGTTGTTGCTTTTGCTTCTTCCGCCAGACCTGTGTGACCTTTTACACAAAGATAACAGGGTGGTCTCTTATCCCCAGGACCCCCCGCCCAAAAAACAGCCAGGCCTGGCAGCTCAGACAGAGGACTTCCTCCCTTCGAGCTGTCTGATAGAACAATATCAACAGCCAGCACCACCACCTCCCTTTTGTGTCTCTCCACCAGGCTTTTGTTTTGGAATAATTAAGTCCTTTCTAATCAAGACGCGTCCCTGACAGACAGGAAATGAGAGATCTGCATTCAAATAAAATGAATGCTTTAGGTAGCCTTTGCAACAATGTGAGACCCCTTTCTAACTCACTGGTCATGTATGTTTTGCACTAAGATAAGACTTACTGTTCATGTGATGTAACACGTGTTAATAGTGACAGTCAGATCATTAGTTTGAGCATCTTTTGAAATTTTAATCAAAAACATGTTCACAAAAAGAAATGAAATCAAGTTTTTTTTTAATACAAACTAGACTTCCACTTTGAATCACTTTGTGGACTTTTATATTCTAAATTTCCACTGACACTGTGTGTCTCTGTACTGTACATCAACTTTCCGACAGCAATTGTAGATGATGTAGATTACTTTTTTTTGCGTGCTTGGCCATTTGTATGCAATCCAAGTGCTTTCAGACTCTAGAGATAAAACCATTAAATTATTTGTATTGTATATGTTTTTTATTGTTATCAAAACAATCCCATGAAAATGCTCAAACCAAATCCTTAAAAATGGGGTACAATTGTTTACATTAATGTAAAAGAAAATCTAAATACAGTCCTATCACAGCTGGGCACTTTAGTTTTGGAGCAAATGTTACTCAAACAGGAGTAAACGAAGCATTTGTTGGGGATTATTTTTAGCTGCAGATTTATACACATTTGGTTTTAGTATTTTCAGCACTAAGAAAGCGTAAGTGGGACTGACTCAAAATAAGCCGTGGTCATGGTAATGAAGAAACATGTAGTCCAGTGCAACAATGTGGCTCGCTGATGTGTTTCTAATAGGTTTTGGACAACAATGGAGCTCTATGGCACAGAGGAATAAGCTGTGCATACACAGACAGTACTTGTTAGTTGGATCGATTTATTGTTGGTTTTGTTCTTTTTATGGGATTTGTTGACAACAACAAAAATCTATAAATCACCAGATTTATCCTTTATCAATTTTTAATTACTTATCTTACTTATCTTATTTCATTTTAACTTCACTCCAGGCAGCTCATTTTGTTCTCTATATCCTTTGCGTGTGTTATTGTGTCCTTTCTGAATGTATGCTAAGCTCAGATTCACATTAGGTCAAGGGTGAATTTCCCTTTGGAAGGACAATATTTCCCCAGACATTGATGCCCATTTTGTGAACACAAGGTGACCACATAGGAGGCTGTTATGGCAGCACATGGAAGCCTATTTGAATATATTTGACTGCTAATATCTATTTTACCCTTTATTTTTCTCCCCGTTCTTATTCTCAGTAACATCCTTGCTTTCCTTTCTTTTATTTCTTTTTATCTCTCTCACACATACACAGTGAAATACTCTCAAGGGACATGAGCGATCTAGCTGTCCCGTCTCCGGTCAGATATTTTTGCTGAGGTGGTTTTAGCCGGGCTCTTGTGTATTCTCATGCACAGTGAGCCTCAGAGGATGAAGGGTGTGGCGGGGGGAGGATGCTTCATGTACAAACTGGAGGGTTTTCTAACAACATCAGCACAAACAGCACGGTCAATTCTCATTTATGGAAGCCGCAAAAATCACCAAACTGTGGAATATGCTTCAGCGTGTATATTTGATCAAGCGATTTATCATGACAACAATGCATAGGTCATATACAGTCTGGTGGTGTGGTTAAACTGCCAATAATGAAAAACACCTGTGAAGACCTTTAGCATGTGTGCTCATCTATCTCTCAGTGGGAAACAGAAAAGGTAGAGGACACTTATAATTACATTATCTATAAGTAATATCTGCTCCAAGTGATGGGTGTCATTCTCAACACTGTGTCAGCTGATGTCAATCTGCTGCTATCACTTCTATTGAGACCATGTATTTCCATGGCAACCTAGAGGTCAAAAGGGTCAGCTTTGATACAATGAACCACAACCGATCGTTACTGTCGTCGCAACACATTGGCAGGGCACTATTGCCTGACTTGTCATTATTTGGTGCAGTGAAAATCCCTCTTGCTCCGTCTCCTGGGACTCACTTTCTCTCCTCACCCCTCATTGACCCAGTGGCCATTGTCTATAAATGCCTACAGTTGTTTTCTTGAGAGGGGTCTTGGCTGTGCTGTGTCATATTGGTTTATGAATTTAGCACTGCGGCGCCAGTGCAATAACCAAGATTTAAATGTCAGGTGATGGAGCCACTTAAAGTGCAAGTAGGTAATAAGGATATATCGCTATCAATATTGAATATGTAAAGGTTGAAATATTTGTTTATATTCCATGTGCATGTGTATGTGCATGGGTTCATTTTGTGGGGTTTTTTTTCTTCATTTTCCTCTAATGAAGTTAAGTTGCACCTGGAGGTGAAGCACAGATGCGATCATAGCTGGACCACCAGACAAAAATAATTTGAAGCATTCATTTTTGTCATGTTTTATTCCATTGAGTTTGGTTCCCCTGTAGTGAAGCCAAATTCAACCCAAAGTACAGAGCAGCAGCAAAACATATCTGACTGTTATTGAGAAATACAATTCTGACTGAGCTAATGAAATGTGGCTGATTGGATTAACTAGATGTATTCAAATGGCGTTGGTGGCAATTAACTGAGATAGCCAGCAGACTGAAATGAAACACAACTGCTATTACCATCATTATAGTCTCTCCAGCTCTCTCTGTATCTGCAGACTGTATCATATTAAACTGATTTAACCTTGGCATAAGTTGTATAGGATGCCAATCTTGCACAGCAAATGTTTTTATTGTATGTGTCACTTGAAATGTAGCTATGAATGCCTCACTGTCAAACATTTTGCCAATTGTGTTGCAGAATATTTGAAAATAAAAGGGATAAAAATAACATTCAGAAAAGTACAAGCATCAGTGCCCCTTCCATTGTAGCAGCAATAGGTCCCCACTGTAACAAAAGCTGAACCTTCAAGCAGTATGCACATTTTATGAGCTCCATTACTAAGTTTGTGCTAACACAGACATAAACTGGCCATAAAACCGGAGATATCATCCTTGGGGCAAACCTCACTATTGGATTCCTGTTCTCCTCAGGATGGACACATGCTTATTGTGCTGAACAAACCCCTGCTCCCTTTTGCAACAACACTTTTCAGCGTTTTCCCCCTCCTGCCTTTGGGAGGGGTGAATGTGTGTGTGCACAGGGAGGTGGTTTACATTAATCCACAGCTGCACTTTTCATTACTCTCATAAGGTGAGGTCAAGGGGTAAGGTCTGTTTGGGTCTTATAACGTAGGTGCGTAGTGTCAGTGAAATGAGATGTAATATGTGGCGGAGTGGCTTTTATCAAACCACGCGTCCTTGCAGAAGACAGTGAGCTGGTCGGCCGTGACAGGCAGGGAAATTACTGTAAGCTTCAGGTGGCCGCTGAGATGGAACAGGAGATGTCTCAGTCAGATAGATAACAGCAAGCTAACAGAAGAGCCACTGAGCTTCCTGCAGAGACTATCAGTGGAGCACAACGTAAATCATAAGACAGACACATTTGCACTAGTAGGCTACACGCTACAGTAACTTCAGACTAAAGGGCTGCACATAAACAGAATATTTCATCAGTAAGGTGCTGGTTTTCAAATTTGAAAAAAAATTCATAAAACAGATTTTGTTCTGTGCTGTGACCAGTGTCCTAACCTGCAGAGGACAAGGCTGTCACAATCTCATCTCCGATGTGCATCCATTAGGCCTACTGTGTGGAATTATAATGGGACAGAGCCACTACAAGGGCAGAGCCAAACACTAACATGATTATGGTAATGACTGCCAACAGCTACTCCTCTAAGCGCCAGGGAGATGTGCACTGAAAAGACAATTCCTAACAATTAATCAAAACACATAAATAGACATAATGTCATTGACTTTCACTTCTGGCAGACAAGCGATTGGTGAATGTTGTTGATACCTCAAAAGCTATTCAATCAGTGGATGGGATGCATGGGGTTGGAGGTGGGGGGATTTGGCAGGCTACAATACATCATGCCAACATTTAGTTCACACTTTGTCAGCAAATGTAATTAGCCAGAATCACAATTTTAAATGTGAGAGACCTGTAGCAGATATTTCTAGCATCCATCTCTGGACTGGACTGGTTGTATTTCAGATTTAACAGTCCCAAGGGATTATCAAACCACATGGAGCAAAACTATGATTTTCCTCTGGCATGATAAGGAAACTATATTGATAATAATGATAATTATTTAAATTGGCAAAAAAAAGTCTGAGCATAAGGAATTGTATTTAAACAACCGCAGTCATGCTAGCGGTTCTGTGAGGCTGCACTTAGGCACAGCGGTGATTTGAGCTAAATTGCTAACATCAGCATGCTGACATGCTCACGACAATGTTAACATGTTAACAGGCAGGTATAATATTTACCAACGACAGACACAAATGGCCATCCCTTGAGCCATGCGTGGCTAAAAACAAAAATGACATTTTGTTTAAAGTGCCCATATTATGAAAAAAATCACTTTTTCTGGGATTTGGGGTGTTATTTTGTGTCTCTGGTGCTTCCACACACATACAAACTTGGAAAAAAAATATCCATGCTGTTTTGAGTGAGATACAGTTTTCTGAATGTGTCCTGCCTTCAGTCTCCGGGTGAGCTGTTCAAAATCAGCAGAGCTTTTTACGTCACTAGCCGAAACGAGGTGGCTAACCGTAGCATCCTAGCGCTAGCTTGCTAGCTTGTTCTGAATGGCAAAACACTGCTACAACACACACTAGTTCACCATAATCTACAAAATAACTACTTACATGTCCCTATTCTGCAGGTATTCTACGCAAAGTTGGAAGTGTGCCCTCGTTTAGAAGAAGTCTCCCAGCTAATCCTGCCTTGTACTACTGAAGTTGTAGAAACAAACAGCTAGCTAGATGATGTGATCTTACCTAGCTACTGCGCATGTGCGACTGCCAACAAAGATGTTACAGCAGTGAGAGGTCTCACTCTGTAGCTAAAACAGAGACCTGAACACAGGGTGAAAAGAGGAGCTGCAGCAATGAGCAGTACAACACAAATATGGTGTTTTTTGAAAATTAAACCATGTAAACCTATTCTGGTACAACCTCAAAATACAATTATGAGCCTGAAAATGAGCATAATATGGCCACTTTAACAAGCACCATAATGATGAGGTGAAAAATTACGAAACTATTCCCTTAGCTTTATGTCTGATCACATTAATATCATAAATAAACACATGCAGTGATTACAGAACAAGCTGTATTTTTATCAGATAATATTGCATGGATTGGAATTATATGTGATAAACAACAAGTCTATACTAATTTATGGGCTAATCAGAGTCAGTGTAAGGTTTTTAAGGTTTTAAAGTGTATTATAACAGCTCTATCTGCTTGACATCCTATTGATTGGATCTTTCACTGCCGAGGGTAGCAGCAGTCACCCTCACAGGGTGTTAATCCCAACACCTCCTGTGAGCCACCAGCCTTTCACAAGAACATCTCACCTCAGCACATATGATCTAATATATGTGTGAACAGTCTAGCATGTGCCTAAATGCAAGTGTTCAGTACCACTTTGTGAACAGACACAGATGGTTGCCCCCCCCCTTCCCAAACCAGCTTCCTCTCTCTCCTTTTCAAAAAGTACATGGGTTTGATTTATGTTCAAACCCCCCCCCCCCATTAGCAACTTTCTCTTGCTTTGCTTTTTTTCTTTTAATTGCTATTTTTTTTCCTTCCTCTCACCTTTTCCTCTCTACGCACAGAGGCGCTTACTGAGGAAATGATAAAAGAAGGTGCTGCTTTATTGTGGTGCTGGAGTAAGCTGTAGTATATAGCTGTTAGGCTTTGAATCAGGAGACAAAGCCTATCTTCTGCTGATCCACCTGAGGCTGGATCCACATGCAGGACTGCCTCCCATCAGAGATAACTTTATATATGTTTTATCATCATTTCAATCTCAAGGGGGATCTCTGTTTATGTTACTAGTTTCAGGCAATATGAAAATTCCTGAACCACAATAAACAATGATCCTTTCCGTTTTACCCCCATTTATGTTTTTATTGCTTTCCCATTAACACATGGTGTGATTTCTCAACCTCTGTATCACCATGGGAAGAATATAACCAAGACAAATACATGGTTCTTATCAAACAGTAGCTTAGGGGTCGCTGTATTTCAGCAAGAGCCTGCAACTCTAAGATATATACCTTGCATTATTGAACACTTGCTCCTATTTGATTTCTCACCATTCATATCAAGGCATTTACGGCATGTTGTTCTTCTCATATGGTTGCAGAGGATGCTTTAGTTCAACACTCACAGTGATGTGGAGCTGATAATAGCTGTAGGCAAGGCATCAAATGCTAAAAATATTTTAAGGGCAGATGTGATATAAAACAGAAGCACCACTCTGTTTATTTGTTAAGCCCCTTGCAGTGTTTGTTGGATTGGGTTTGTCCCTGAACATCATAAAGGGTTGTATGGTTTGTGTTTATTAGCAGTGAGTTGTATTGATCCTCCATTGAGTTGTGTTGATCCTCCATCAACACCCCACATGCTAAATCCTCATCTTGTGTGTTTGAAATGTGATTGAAACTGTGGGTTGTGTGTGACAAAGAAATCTGTGGTAAGGATTGTCAGTTATGTGTCTGGTTTTAAAATAAAAATGCAACTTTCTGTGTACTGAAAAGAAAAACAACTATCAGGTGGTTACTGCAGCGCAGATGTGGTACAGTTGAAATGAAAGACCAATGCACCAATTTGTTGCCAAGGCAATTAGTTAAATGTTGTAGATGGGTATTTTAAACTACTTCCATTTTTTTGACTGCTGCTGCCTTATATTTTACTGTGGTCAGGTAAAAATGGCATGTGTGCATTAGTGCAAAGTTCAAAATAGTTTGCTCAAAAAGTTAAGACCTACACTGAATTTCCTTCTTCTGAGGTAAATTAATTTGTTCAAAATACAGCTTGATGCTAATGACAACCATTTGTCCCCTGCTGTGCCAATAGATTACTTCACTCTGAAAGACTGTAGGAAGACTTTGTAAAATGAAAATAGATAGACCAACAAACCTCCAGTTGCCCTAGGGCCTAGGCTGTTTAGCAGTGGCATTAATACAGTTGTGTGTGTAGAAAGTGCCAATTCCGTTCTACATACCTGTGCACACAAACAATTTCTTGTGGTAATGGGGTAGAGACCTGGCAGGAGACTTTTACAGTCTTTGTCTCAGTGAGCTGAAAATGCATTTTGTGGAGTGGCGATGGTAGGATGCACACAAAATGCACGTGACAGGACATTTTAAAAGCATTGCCATTTACACTCTTTCAAATGTAACCGGATGGAATTAAAAGACATTATAGATTGTTTATGTCTTATTGTCTTCAGGTCTTATCTTAAAGCTATAGTGCACAACTTGGTGCGCGATCACCAAAGGCTTGCGTCACGTTGATGCAACGACAGGGTTGTTGTCATTACTTAGAATTCCTCATGGGGGTGACAGAAACTACGCAGTATAGCTTTAAAAAACAACTATGAAATGTTTTTCATAATGCATTACATACACACAGTACAATGTAGTGAAACTGAATTACTGCATTTAACCCATCCTAAGTATTAGGAGGAGTGGACAGCTACATACAGCATCCGAGGAGCAACTTGGGGTTCAGTGTCTTGCTCAGGGAGAGCTGAGGGGCTGAGGGGCAACCGCTCTACCTCAGAGCCTCAAGCCACCCCCAAAAGTATTGTCAGAAGTGGGATTTGAACCCACGCCTCCATTTGGAGACCAGAAGTCCCATATTCAGAAAGGGTTGTCAGCTTGAATCTATTGCTTAGACTGCTCAGCCATCCTGACTAGAACTGAGTTTCCCATTAGGGTTTTTCTTTCTTTCTTTCTTTCTTTCTTTCTTTCTTTTACTACTTTCCCTTTTAAGAGACAAAAAACTGTTGGTAAATCATAAACTGACGTTGCAATAAAAAAAAGTTATCCAGCCCCCAGTGGAGGAAGAGTTCATTTCATTTATAATCAAGCATTCTGGTGATTTTGTGCCAACAGTTATGATCACTAGCAGAATCATTATCTACTTCTACAGAGAGTTATAAACTTAATGACTCAGCATAATCTCATTTTCTACTTCATTATTAATTTGTTCCTCGGCAGCTGTTATCAGGAGGGACAACCTGTTCAAAATGAATGGTTTTATGATATGCTTTGTTGCAGTCACTGTGAAAGCTGTTCATACTCACTAGCTAATACTGAACAGACAGCGGTATCATGACTATTAGGAAAATGATATTACTATTAGGATACTAGAAAAGTACAAGTATGTACAAAACCCACTCACAAATAATGCCAACATACCATGTGAGTAAAGCAGAGTAGCAGGACTTTCACCAAATGCAAAAAATTAACAATAAAATGCATGAAACTATTTCCCAACATTATGAATTGTTGCTGAATATTTATGCTCAAACATGAACTGCCCGGCACACGGCCCACACACAGCACGGACTAAGACTACGGCCGTTGGCAAGCTGTTTTTTGGAAAAGCCGTACATCCTCACAAGATGAGGTGTAATGAGGCAGTGCTGGGCTGTGATCCTCTCTGTCCTGGGCTTAATATGGTAATGCCTGCCTCCACAACATCCCGGCCTTCGGCAAAGAACACAACCAGAATGTACTCTCTTTATTACTTCGGCAGAGCATTTGGCTTCCTGGGCATTTGGGTGGGTTAGTGGTACATGCAGGTGGGTGCAGGACTGGCAATCACTCAGAGTGATGCTGGGAGACAGTGACATACGATGGAGTCATCACTTCATGCCGGGGGGATAATTTGTGAGTGAGTGTTGTTCGTGTTGGTATGATGAGGTGGCAGCTGGTCTGGGTTGAGAAAGGGGATGTGTGCTAAATACACTTGCAAGTGCTATATAGATGTGTAGGTGCCTCTGTGATTCTATGTCTATTATGCACTCAGTATACTGAGTCATGTCATTGGACAGTCATTACTTCACTGAGTGGCCCACAGGAGCTGGTAAACACCACTTGGCCAGCACCTTAATAAATAAGTTAGCACCGAAATTGTTTTAATCAACATCTTTTTTTAGTTGCGCTTCAACAAATTCATTATGGTGGGTTTTCACTGAGTTTAATACTGGTTTGCAAGTTGTTCATATCTATATCCACGACCTTCCACTTCCGGGACTGCCACGTTGCCGGCGGAAATTCGTTATGTCCTTATTTTCGGCTGGATTTCCGTTACCTAACGTTTCCTTTATGTTGGAATTCTAAACTCCGGTCGATTTATGGTTAACTGCTCCTCAGATCTCTGCAGGGTAAATAGAGACAGCTAGCTAGACTATCTGTCCAATCTGAGTTTTCTGTTGCACGACTTAAACAACTTTTGAACGTACACATGGTCCACCGAAACAAGTTCCTTCCCGAGGCTATTTTGTAGCGGCACTGGGGCTCCATGCAGCACTTAGTGCCGCCCATGTTGATTGTGATCAGTTTAAAGAAATGTAGTAATGTAAACATAGTATAGTCATGTACATACTCACATATTAGTTCAAAACCTTCATTTGGAGGTAAAACTGAAAGGAGGCACACCTGAAATGTAGGCGATAAGTTATAAGCAGTTTGCAAACAGTTGCTTGTTCACACAACCAGTAGACAAGGGTCAGAATTCATTTGGAGGTGTCTTTGTGTCCACCTGACCTAAGTCCAATAGTCTCTGCTCGTTTAGCTCTGTTTGGTCTGTTTGAAAAATATCTGTCTCTTTCGAAGCTAAATTAACTATTATGTTGTTCAGCTTGTTGTTTTGGTTTGGTGCTGGGCAGGTATCGTAGGCTACTGACAGGCCACACGTAGTTACAGTGAAATTATTAGCGTCTTCTGAGAGTTTTAAAACCGTATGTTTGTTTCTTGCCCATCAGACTTCTTTTCATCACCACAAATAATTTGGTGAATACGTTTTTATTCCCGACAGGAATGATTAACAAAACTACAAAAATAAGATCCAGGTTGTAATAAACGTAAACTATCCTTTAAACTGCATTATTCTTATAATGCTATTCATTTAAGTGAGGAATTCAAATTCAAAGAAGCCTAAAATGTCTCAACCACTAACAAGTTAACAAGCAGTCATATCATATTGTCATTATGGTTGTTAAATGTGGTGAGAAACTCCTAAGTGTATTCATGGATTAAATTATGACTCGTTACAATGCAGGCTGTAGGCAGATGTACAGCCACTATAAAGATTAAAAGAGGAAAACACAAATAAATAATCTTATGATTCATTAATGTGTGATGTCAACATGAGTAATATTGTGCTTTCAGCTAACAGTCTCCGCAGTTACTTCGTATAAATCGAAGTGAAAAGTGAATAAAAATGTTACTCTTTTCATTATGTGATATAGTTGATCTTAAATACCATTATGAGTGCATATAAAAATGAGTTATTGTTTCAGTGGACGGGACATCTACATCTCAGTGATCCAGCTGGAGAGAACTAAAATATTACAGGACTAAAACACATTTTAATACCTACTGCTGCAATGAAGTTGTTATGACAGAAGAGCATGTTTTCTTTTACGTGTCAATATTACAATGCAAATCTCACAGGCAATTTAACTTGAAGGGCTGCCAGGTGCACTGCTGTGTATTACTTGAGTGGGGATAGTGGAAGATTTCAGGATACTTTATCTCCTGTGAATGTTTCATATGAATATTACTTGTAAACCTCTGAGTCCACTGACAGAGGAGATTAGCTGTAAATTGCTTGAGGTATCTGTCGTCCTATCACTGGTTCAGGGCCCCAGCCATCCAAGCCTCTCTCCTCAGTCGTGTTCTCGGTGGAAAGGAAGGATATACCCCACTTCCTAAAGCTCCACCCTGCCCCATGCTCTGCAGAGGAAAGAGGAGAACATAAAATGCAACGCTAAGGAACTCCCTGGGGGTTAAACCTTAGGGTGGGAACAACATGGACAGCGTCTCTATCTTAAATCATGGCTGTTTATATGGTAACTTGCGATGCCTTAACCTAAGTGAGTTTGAGTTTGATTTGGATGCTTTGACCATTGGATTTACTTGATTTGATTAAGATCAGGCAAACCTGCCACAAAAAAAGAAGTCAGAGGAAATATCTGAAGCAATGTTCCATCAATGACCAAAGGAGTAATTGCTGTACTTTGTCACACCAAAACTTACTGGGTCAATGGGAGGATTGAGGTTTTGATGGAAAAGGAAAATTAAATTTCCTGCGCCACAGACTCTGTCAAGGGCAGGAATGAAAAATTGACACTTGGGTTATGGTTACGCTATTTATTGGCCATAAGGTGACCTCCGAGTGGCCCTTGAGGTAAACATAGGGGTATTTGGGCTGACAAAGTGCTGTCAGCTAAGTGTACTTTTACATTGTACTTCCACTGTGCACAGTGCACATTTTTGGGGTGCTTCCTTTTTGACATGCATCTTCTTTGTTAGGTTCAGCATTCTTCTTGGATAGAAAATCTGATCCTTGAAGTATCTGATGTTTGCCACTTCAGTTCTAGGTGTGTTTTACTCCTGTGAGTAAATTCTTGGGTGACTGCTGACAGACTGGATGTTGACTTCACAATGCACAATGTCTCTTTTTAGCAAGGAGGGGACAATAGTGATGGAGGAACACTAAGAATGGCAGAGCAGGAAGCATGCTGAGGAGGACAGGAAATAGGAAGCGCAAGCAGGAGTAAACGTTGTTGAAATAGCCAGAGGGAAATTTCCTTTCCACTGTCTTAAGGTTCTCCTCTGCTGTCCTTGAAAGACACAGAGAGCAAGCCTCTCCCAAACATGAAAGATAGGAGGAATATATCATGGTTGATATTAACACTACACTGATACAAACCAGTATAATGGCATTTTAAATAAGATCTATTTAATGAGCTTTATGGCAATAGTGAAGTGCATCCACTCCAGGCAATTTTAGTTAAAGGTAAACACATCTATCACATATGAACCTCACGTTAGAAAAAAAGTTTTTTAATCTATTTAAATGCACACCATCACAATATAATACGATATGAACACACACACACACACACACACACACACACACACACACACACACACACACACACACACACACGGATCATATAGCAAGACAACACTGTTTTGTTGAGTGTATATATGGAGTCTAATTGCATTGTGAGCAGTGGCGATAAATCATTGGAGTCTTAATCAAAGCACTACAACAGAGAGAGTCATCAATCACTTCTACAACACAACATCAGCCTGTAGCGTCTCCTTGTCTTCTGGCTGGCAGCCCCGCTCTGTGCCTAAAACGGGACACGTTGCTTGACACATTATCATTAGCACAATCAACACCACTTTGGACGTCCTCACAGAAAGCCATCAAATGGCAAATAGATATGGAGATATATGGGGCCATAAAGCTGAAAAATCATGATTCCCATGTCAATGCATGCAAAGGAAAAGGTTTTCTGAAAAGCTGGAGAGCTTAGATGAAGAAAGACTGGAAAACATCAACAGCTCCTCTGAGGTTCTTCTTCCCAGCAAGGTGTCACATTACTGCCTGGTATGATCAAGTAGTTCAAGTAATGGTGTATTTAACGATGGACTCTTCAATCTCTGCATGGACACGCCAAATGTAGTCAGCTGTGATGGATGGCAGAGAGCTGGGTCACCTCAAAGGCACGGTAGTGACATTCAGAGTGTCCCTGCTTAAGATATGGGAATGGCAGATGGCATTTCAGTGGAATCTATAAAAATGTGTCAGAACTGGAAGATGTTTTGACTTCTAGTCCCCTGCCACCTTTTAGATCCTGCCTGCTTTTAACAGCACTTCAAAAATAATGCTGGAGACAAAACCAATAAAGGAGGCATTGCTTCAACTTGAAGATCTAGGCACGATCACTGAAGTGCCCATGAGCAATGCTCCTACAGCAATCGTCCTCATTCATAATATAACCGATTTTTGAAGTGTCTTGAGGGCTTCCATCCTTTTTGATGCAATTTCATAAAATTTCCCTTCTGTTTAACATAAGGGCACAGATGAGGACAAGACAGACAGAACAAATAGAAAGAGAGAGACAGAGGAGGGCTGAGATGGCAGGCAGTCAGCTATGAAGGACATGGCCGCAGCAGTTATTTTTAGTTATCAGTTTTCCGAGGCTGTCATTCGGAACATCTCATTAAAGATCAGAAGAAAAAAAATCTTGATGCTCCATCAAACCATTCAAATCACAAAAACTCAGAGAAAGAAAAGCTGTACGTCGTGCTGTGCATGCCACACACACACACACACACACACACACACACACACACACACACACACACACACACACACACACACACACACAAACACACACACACACACACACACACACACACACTCAAATCATTTGAGACAACAATGCTATCAGTGCATACATTAGGCAGATCTTTTGGTGACCTCTGCAAAAAAGGTATCTACTAAATTTCCTATATCAGAGGGGTTGCAGACAGACAGATTAATGTGTTCATGTGCCCACAGGCATGTCTCTTAAAATGCAAGGAAACCCATCTAAGGTGTATTATTCATTCTATAATGAGAGATTAAACACCAAGATTCATTAGCACAATGTGGACACAGTAAATCAGATACTTGAGGAAAGAAGTCGTTAAACTTAATAACAGGACCTCAATTTAATGTCTTATTCATGCTAAGTGCCTCATGCAGCAATTCACAATGAAGACAACTCAAAGCAATACATATGTGACATAGTTCATTTGGATGCTGTTGTGATGTTTGTTGAAGTAAAGGACATAACAACAACACAAGGAAAAGTGCTATTAATAAATAAAGGAACATTGTATTAATTTCTGCTCTTGAACAGGTTTATTTAACTAAAATGGGCAATTTCTCTCTTCCTGTCCCTCCTTCACTGCAATTTTTTTTTATAGATAATTGCTAAATGTATAGGGCTGAATCTACAGAGCAGAGCAATTATCAAGTAATTACTAGTAGAGTCAATTATTTAACTCACTTTGCCATTATTAGACCCAGTAGCAGAAGCCAAGGCCAGTCTCCTCTTCTCTCCAAGTCCAGTCTTTGATGTGAAATGTCGTCATTCTTTGATCATCCAAATACACTATTTAACCATTAACGTTTGTGACATAAATACAGTTCGATATAAACTAAAGTAGGTATAGCTGCACTGTACATCTGAGCCATACAATAAAGGGTAAATGCTGCCACCTGTTGGGTCTTTGGTGTAATTGCCCTCTTCGCAGTGCACTGTTGACAATGCTGCCTTCAAAACTATCGGAGATATTGCAATTAAGCTTACACTATAGAGCTAATGCTAAGTTAGCTTGTATGCATTTTATCTTCTTCGGGGCCTAACTGGACAACACAATTGCTCTACTGGTCTCAAATTAAGAAATCCTCTAAATCTAACTTTGTCCTTGGGACTAATTTTACTTTATTGCCTAAGAGAGGTTGTATTTACCACTGTTAACTTCGGCATTTGAAGGCATATAGCTAGCTAAGTAGCCAAACATGGCGGACACGGATGAGCCGTAAGTAACGTTAGCTGCCGAAGAAACAAGCAAGAAATAGCCATTAACTGCCCGAAAGATGCTTTCAAATCTCATTAACCTACGAAAGCACAGCATGAATGAAACTTCTTTTATTCTCTCTTTTTAGGGAGAAGAAAAGAAGGAGAGTAGTGGAGCTGACTGAGAAGTTAGTGATGAATTGGTAGAACTGGCGGAAGGTTTGAGGTTACCAGGCAGGAGGAAGGTTAACGTCAGCTAGCTCAAGAAGCTAATCTGATAGTTGTTGTAAAGAGAGTACACTGACTCTAGGCTACGGACAATAAAACAATGACTAGTTGGACATGAGTAGCTAACACGTCTATTCAGTAAAACATTCATGGCATAGTTTACCTCTATGCAAAGTTAGAGGTATTTACTCTAACGTTACCTTCTCAGTGTTGACATGTTAGCTATTTACCTAGCCTAGCTGCCGGTTTTGTATCAAATACCCCGTCGAGATTGTGTTTCCTCTACTGTTAACCGAGTAGGGGGGGGGGGGGCAAGCCAAGACAGATACGCTAGATAACCCCTAAAATGCCAGAGGGTCAGAAATATGCACTTTTACTATATGTTCATGGAGTGGTTAAACAACAAAACGCTACACATGATAGGGCAGACGCCAAAACACAAGTGGATGTTAATATAGTACTCTTATTTAGTCTCTTGAAGAATCAAATTAACCTTATTACTTGATCTGCTGTGAACTATAAATAGCGCCCTTACTATGTGACAATTAATCCCAGTATTAAATTTAGGTCTTGATTGATTTGTTTCGTTTTTGCATGATCTCAGTAGACTTGCACGTTTTTATGTAATTTCTAACCATACAAAGCCATCTACCCTGAAATACTGCTGACGATACATCCTAAATGTACATTTACATTACATTGTTATCTACAGGATGGTGGTTGATGGAGGCAGTGGACGCACCTGTGAGTGGGAGGGGCGGTGGAACCATATCAAAAAGTTTCTGGAAAGGTCTGGGCCCTTCACGCATCCTGACTTTGAACCTAGCACAGAGGTAACAATTAAAGGGAGTGGAATGATGCAAGTTTTTAATTTGTCATTTGATCTGTCCTGTGTCATCTTGTATTGTTCTTATATATAATGTCTTTATCACCTCTCACCACAGTCTTTGCAGTTTATGTTAGAAACCTGCAAAATCCTGGTCATTGGTGCTGGTGGTCTGGGATGTGAGCTGCTGAAAGACCTGGTATGATCACTATAATTATATTTTAAAATATTTGGTTTTTATTTATATGGTTGGTGCTTTAATGATGTTAATAATAATGTTTTCGTTCATGTTCTGGCTCAGGCTTTATCAGGCTTTCGTAACATTCATGTTGTTGACATGGACACCATTGATTTGTCAAACCTGAATCGACAGTTCCTCTTCAGGTCAGTATAGTTGTGTAAAAAAAAAATCTATGTAACTTTCTGACCCGTATTATCGATAAAAGTAAAGTTTGAAGCAATCAGATATGTTCTTTAATTGTGTGTGTGATGTTGACCAGGCCAAAAGATGTCGGTCGGCCCAAGGCGGACGTTGCAGCTGATTTCATCAACAGCCGCATACCTGGGTGCTGTGTAGTACCGTATCCTTTTAAATGAACAACCGTTGCAAGATTTTAGATGCTTGATAAAAATGCAGTTGTTTAAAAAGCCCGAACCACTATCCACAATTAAAATGTGTAAAATGACGCAAGCAGCTAATGCCCATGACAGAAATCACAATTTAAGAACGTAGAATAGACACTATACTTAATTCTTACATTGTGAAGGCAAATGAACATTCTGGCCAAACATGAATTTCTCCTAAATGCTTTGTGCAGACATTTTAAGAAAATTCAAGACTTGGATGAAACATTCTACAGACGTAAGTATCATTAAGACTATTCAGTCCCAACTTTCCTTATGTCTGGTTGAAAGGGGTGTAGTGTTTGATACAATACCAAAAGACACAGACTAAAAAGCCAATCCAGCAGTTAACAAGAGTTAAAAATTCAAGAACACTAGGGATGCTCGATTATTTCGGTAAATATTGAAATCACGATCATTTATTACTCGTTGACTTCTGGAAAGAGAGTTGCAATTATTGAACTTAAAAAACAGTGGAAAAAGTTAAATAAATCAACAGTAAAAAAAAAAACACATAACTGTGAAATTTGCCTTAATACTTTTCCTATTTAAACTTTATTTTTTCATTCAGAACACAAGAGAAAATAAGTTTACTTGCAAAATGTAATGAGCTAAATAATAGTTTTTCTCGATTATTCTGTTTTTGTGATCATTGGGAGCCGAAATCACAATCACGATTACATTTCGATTAATTGCACAGCCCTAAAAAACACAGATTTTTGAACTAAATAGCTGCTCCACAGCACTCAAATCCCACTCTGTACCTCTCACATAGCCACAGATAAGATTTAAATGATAGTGCATTCAATTTTTCAGCGTTATAATGCATTATATTTTCGAATCAAGAGATTTTGTTACATCTCTACTGCTTTGACTATGTCATTATCTGACTTTTGATTTGCATTCCTTCATCTTTCTGTTTGCATCTAGAATTCTATATCATTGTCTGTGGACTGGACTCTATAGTTGCCAGGAGGTGGATGAATGGTATGCTGGTGAGTTATTCCTCTTCCCCGAAATCTTTTTCACAGTCTTGTATTGTCTCAGTACAGGCCAACAGTTTTTATCCTTATGTTTTCTATGTGCATATGTTGCATTTAATATGGCAACACTGCCAGGTGTGCTAAGAGGAAAATGTGTTATGTAATCACAAGCAACCCCTCTGTCTTCCTGTGCAGCTGTCTTTACTGGTGTATGAGGATGGTGTCTTAGACCCAGGTTCCATCATTCCTCTAATTGATGGTGGGACCGAAGGCTTTAAAGGCAATGCCAGAGTCATTCTCCCTGGCATGACCGCCTGCATCGACTGTACCCTTGAGCTTTACCCTCCTCAGGTGAGGTAGCATTTTTTTTATTTTTTTTATTTTATAAAATAATGTTTACAACCACATGGTCTTACAAAAACAGTTCCTGGTCAGTTTGTTGTTTCTAAAAATACATATGTCTTCGTAGATCAACTTCCCCATGTGTACAATAGCCTCCATGCCTCGATTGCCAGAACATTGCATTGAGTATGTCCGGGTGCTGCTGTGGCCCAAAGAGACACCCTTTGGAGGTATGAAGCACACTGCAGTTATTATTTCTGTTAAATGATCTTTGTAATGTTTAGAATGTTTAAGAATGACTTGAGGCTCAACAAACCCGCCCCCTGTCTTACTAGACCTCCAGAAACAAGTAAACTTAAGGTCTTCTTTGTGTGTGTGTGTTTATGTATGTGGATTAGATGGTGTGATCCTGGATGGGGATGACCCAGAGCACATCCAGTGGGTGTACCAGAGATCCCTAGAGAGGGCAGCAGATTTCCACATAACAGGAGTCACATACAGACTAACCCAGGGTGAGCACACATAGCACATTGCACAAAAATGGTAAAACATTGCTACCAACATGTCTTATTGATGTTCGCTCTGATCAGCAGATGAATACAGCTTTAATTTCTTTGATTGTCCATTTTTAGAAGTACGCAAAAAGTATATTTTCTACATCCTATTTAAATGTTGCAGGTGTTGTAAAGAGGATAATTCCAGCTGTAGCGTCTACAAATGCTGTCATAGCTGGTAAGTAACTAGTCTGAATAAATGTGAAGGTGTGTTAGTAGAGACTAGAGATGTGAACCTGATTCCTTTATGAAAGATTGTATGCCCTGCCATAAAAGAGTTAATCATTTCCAAACAGTACTGAGTATATTGACTTCCTGTAACAAAACTGTATCCCCGGACATAACTGTTTTGATGTTTTTCCTTTTTACCCAGCTGCTTGCGCAACTGAGGTTTTCAAAATAGCATCAAGGTGAGTTTGCAGGTTTAAGTGAAGATCTGTATAAATCATGTGTACCCTTCATCATTTCTCATGATAATACGTTTTGCATCTGCAGTGCCTATATACCTCTTAATAACTACATGGTCTTCAATGACGTTGACGGGCTGTACACCTACACTTTTGAAGCGGAACGAAAGGTTTGTCCCAGAATTTCATCTGCCAGCCCATGTTTGCTACTGTGACAAAGTTGTCTTTTTGTACAACACACGTTTCTGTTCACTTCTGATGCAGGAAAACTGTTCAGCCTGCAGCCAGGTACCTCTGGACTTGCACTTTTCTCCATCTTCCAAACTCCAGGAGATGTTGGACTACCTGACTGAGAGTGCCTCCCTGTAGGTTTAGCTGCCTTTTAATGATGTATTAGTAATTACTGCACTGTGCCACCTAACTTAAAGCGTAACTCTCGCCAAAATGCAACCTAGGGTCTTTTTGTGAATGTACCCGAGTCAAACTTTCGTTTAAAAGCATATTTAGGACGGAAGCGTCACTTTTAAGATTGACCGTATTTTTGTTTTTCGGTCAAATGGCCTTTTGAATGGGAGTGATAGGGGCACTTTTATGCTAGCCTCAAAATAGCTATTTTTAAAACACTAAGAAGGCTCGACACAACGTGAAACTTTGCTCCAAGTATCACACATGAACTCGAGCATTGAGAACACTGTTTGTGTACCCAGAGTTAAACTAAAAACAGAGGTTTTGAACAACTCACCGTAGCTCTTGTGTTTCCGGTTGCTACCACCTCGGCAGTCAAAACGAGTCCATATCAAAACAAGTAGCCACAGATTTAGTGTATCCCTTGTGCACCGGTGTAGAGCCCCTGGTGATACTTGGATCAACGTTTAATGTTGTGTCGAGCCTTCTTAGTGTTTTAAAAATAGCTATTTTGAGGCTAACATAAAAAGTGCCCCTATAACTCCCATTAAAAAGGCCATTTGACCGAAAAACTAAAATACGGTCAATCTTAAAAGTGGCGTTTCCGTCCTAATTATGCTTTTAAACGAAAGTTTGACTCGGGTACATTCACAAAAAGACCCTAGGTTGCATTTTGGCGAGAGTTACGCTTTAAGTTCTGCTTATGGTTTTATTTGCTTGTTTGAATTTTAATAGTGCGTTACACATTGTCTTCAACAACCAAATTTCAAATATATTTTCAGACAAATGAAATCCCCTGCTATAACCGCAACAGTGGAAGGAAAGAACAAAACATTATATTTACAGGTAATTTACCTCTGGTTTCACACCGTTTTGTGTTTCAGTTCATGTGTGTCTGAAGTGAGTGCTGATGAAATTAGGCAAACATGGAAGTTTTAGTTTGAGCTGACTCTCAATTATTATTTTGTTTTACAGTCTGTCGCTTCAATTGAACAGAGGACACGGCCAAATCTGTCCAAAACCCTGAAGGGTGAGGTGCTTTGTTTACTAAACATGTTTCGTAGAAATGGCAATGCCTACACTCTGAATTGGTGAGATGAATACACTGTAAATATGCTGACTGACCCACGTTATGAACATGTTTTTTCCAGAGCTGGGGCTGACTGACGGACAAGAGCTTGCTGTAGCTGATGTCACCACACCCCAGACCATGTTGTTCAGACTCTGCTTTACCTCATAGGATAAACTCAAGCACTCCCACACAAGCAGTTGATGTCATTCTTGTTTCTTGGCCAACTATAACTTGATGCAGAATATTTAAAATGGCCTAAAAACTAGAACCGTTTAAAGTGTATTCATTCACAGTGTAAACGAAAAGTGTAATTTCATCGTTTTAATGTACTTATTGACTAAAGTTAATGTATTGCACTGAAAAGCCAAAATCATAGTTCATACCTTCTCATCTTTTGGTGATACATTGCTTGCAAATGTCGAGGATTTCGGCATTAATGTGTTATTTGCACTAAAACCTGAAGCGTGCTATGTGCAAACAAAGAGACATAAATTGGTTACTTCGGTAAATATATTCTGTACATGTTCTAGTTTTAAATATTTTGAATATTTATTTATTCCAACAGTTTTTTAGTTGCAGAAACCACTGAAGTGGTAATCGACAGACACTGATAATGATGTGTGACCTGGAATAAAAATGTTTTTCTTACAAGGTTTCTGTTTTCTTTATGTACCTACATGAATTTGTGGGAGTGAACCAATATTAACTCAACAAGTTTAGTATGTAGAATTGGGAGGCCTCAATATATAAGATCAACTTTGCTTTAGAGGCCGTTTGTTTCCATGCATCAATAAAAAAACTAAGAATTACATTTGCAAGGTATGGCTAAAACGCATATAAAATATATTGAGCTAATGTCTTTGTATTGCAATTATGTATCCTATAATTAATTGAGTTACATATTTGCGGATTTGGCTTTGCTTTGCAGACTAGACATCCTCATTTAAAAAATGTTTCATCCTCATAAAAAAAAAAAAAACTCCTCAAACCGGATGATGACGTTATGATGCTACGTGGAAAGGAAGTAGCGAACAGGCTAATGCTAGTGGGGATACAAGTTGTGATCGACCAAAACAAACGATGACGGCCGAGCAAAGGAACCGAAAAAAGCTTGGATTAAACATGGGGGTGCTTTTGCTTTGACCGTTGTGGCAGAATTATATACGGTATTAGAGATACCTGTATTTCTGCATGAGATATGCGATTTTGAATGCCAACTGGCCAGTTTGCGAGCTGTAACTGTATTAGCTACGTTACTGGGATTAATGCTGTCCCTGTATTTACAGTTTTGCTAACTAGCTAAGTGGAAGCTAGCTGTCAACAAAGCTTTTCTGGACAGAACAACACATTGCGAAATATTGTTCGCACCAGGTTATCGTTGATAACGACAAATGCAGAGACAGTTCAAGTTGTTCTGCTTTGTGTTGTAACGCCAAATTCACTTTTAAATCCGTGTGACAATTTATGAACTTGGTGATAGCTAGCTAACCTAACAGTCAAAATGAGTTGGTTCAACGCATCTCACCTGTCCAGCTTCGCTAAACAAGCTTTAACAACAGCTCAGAAGTCAATCGACCGAGTTCTGGACATCAAAGAAGAGGACCAATGGGGTGACACAGTTGTAAAGCCCTATGATGGTAAGTAGTGTGACATAAGGTGGTAAAAGCTTATGTTGCCATATGCAAATTTCGGATAGCTGCTACAACTGGTACAATTTCTTTTCTGTCAGATGTTACAATACCGGGAAAGCTGTCATTAAGTGGAGGATGGGGAATGACGCAGTGGGAAGCGCCCCTTGAAGAAAAGACCACCACTCCTCCTCCTTCCTCTGAGGCCATTACTACTCCTGTTACTCGCACAGTTGTGGATGAATCCGAAAACTTTTTTAGTGCCTTTCTGCCACCTGGAGACGTACAAGGTGGCACCAACACCCAGGTAGTGTCTGTACCCCCTACTAAGTCTCAAATAAGGCCTCAGGAGAAGGAAAAGAAAAACATCGAGGCTGTGGCACAAAAAGAAGTAGAGACTCAAAATTCAGCACTTGCGGATGAGAGTCAAGAGAATCAGACAGTTGCTGAGAGCCAGCCAGTTGAGCTTGAGTCCTCACCAACAGCACCTTATGCAGACACTATCCTCCTGCAGCCAGTTTCCCCTGCTTCTTCTTCCATCGATCTTCCTTGTAACCCTGACAGCAAAAAAAGCAGTGTAGAAATCAATGTTAGCTCTCCGGTTTGTGTAGGCTCAAAAACAGAGCAGTCACAGACAGCATCAGATCACGAGGTTGAGCAGGATACCACAGATTCATCTGAACCTGCTGCTGTCACTTCTGAGCCTAAGAGCTCTACACCTTCTGATCCTTCGTCCTCCCCGTCCTCTAAGGAAGTTCTCATAGAGCATAAAGACTCAAAGGTGGAGGACCGTCAAAATGACACGCCCTCTCCTCCAGTCAGCGCTTTCTCCTCAGGAACCTCTACCACCAGTGACATTGAAGTGCTTGACCATGACTCTGTGTTGAGTGAGAGCTCAGCCAGCTCCAGACAAGAAACAGGGGAGAGCAAGGCTGGCCTTCACCTAATGCAGGGCTCCTTCCAGCTTCTCACTGCCTCCACCTGTGGAGATTTCCCCCGTCTGGAGGACTATTCCAAACTTACAGAGAGCAGTGGCTCTTCCTCGGATGCATTTGAGCGCATAGATTCATTCAGTGTGCAGTCATTGGATAGCCGGAGCGTCAGTGAGGTTAACTCGGATGATGAGATCCCTGGGAGTCGGACGCTAGCGTATGTCACAGCAGGCCCTCCTTTAACAGTGTCATCAGCTGTATGTCAGAAGCAGGACGATGGAGGAGTGGAGAAGGTAGGAAAGGAGAAGGAGAAGGAGGAGGAGGAGGAGGAGGAGGAAGAGGAGGAGGAGGAAGAGGGCTTTACTGAAACAATGAGGGAGCAGTCGCTGGATGAGATGGAGGAGAGTGGACGGAGTGCGACACCTGTTAATATTGAGCAGCCTGAAGAGTTGACAGAACAGGAACAGGAATCTGCGGTTAACCCACTGTCGGATCCCTCCTCCAAAGATGAAGAACAGATCACTCCTCCAATCACTGAAGAGATGAAAAGTGTCTCAACAGTTCAGATTTTGGAGCTTCAAAAGGTAGCAATTATTATTGTGTTCCTATGTAGCTGGTTGAATCAATTGTGGAGATTTGTTTTATGTATATTTTACAAATGTGTATGTTTGTTTACAAAGTCTATATAGCTTTGTGGTTCATATTGAATAGACTAGAGTTTATTGTTCAACTTCAAAAACACCCTACCTCCAGTATACTGTATATTATCTTTGCCACAACACTTTGATAAACAAATATGAGAGATACTTGTTATAGATTAGTTGTGTATATAGTACCATGCAAGTCTTAAACTGCCCTGAAAAAGTGTGTAGAAAAGAGTATATAAGTACAGTAGATATATAATATAAGTAGATATATGTGTATATATAAGTAGATATATGTATATAAGTACAGTAATTAATTAAAAGGTAACTTAACTGTAATTCTGCAGTAATCACAAAGAAACATTTAAAAAGGAACAACATATTTGTTTAGACCAACCCAGTATTTTTGCATAGCCATCAGTAGAAGTAAATAGCTTCGCTAGACTATCATGTCATATTTTCATATCATCTTGTAAATTCTGCCGAGCTTGTTGTCCAGACCAAGACTTTTGTGTTTTTTCCCCATCTAATAGCTTCAATCCCAATTTTGCCCTGTGGTTGAAGACCATTGAACACTAGTTTGTTTTAAAATTTAAAAAGTATCAGTATTTCTCAGTCCCAGAATTTGTTATGCTATATGAAGAAGGCAACCATAATACTCTTACAATATATTTAATACCACACTCTGCTTTCCTTATGAGTATGTTTTACATTTATAGGCTCTGCTGTGCAACTGCTGTTGTAAACACAATAAGATGTTGTGGACATGTTGCAGGTTATTGACGACTTGTCGGGCCGCCTTGAGAAGAGAGAGTCTCAGCTGCTGGCAGTCAGCAAAGACAAGGCCAGGCTGGAGGAGCAGTGTGACAATCTCAAAGAGTGAGTATATGGCACACACACCTGGTGCACAGTGGCACTGTAAATATTCTTGATAAGAAAGCTCTTTTGACCAGGCGACTAATGTACTGATATCCAGATCAGACAAGGCCATATAGTAGCGCCGTATTATGTTGTTTCTATGAAACTAACAAATGCAATGTTTTATAAGCCTTTTATGTATTCATGTTATTACTCTAACTACACTACAGAAATACTGCTGACATTTTCAAGTGATGTTGTCATAATGTCACTCTGTTAAATGCCTAAAATAGTCTACTTGTGCAGAATAAAAGCATGTATAGATTTTGACAATAAGCTCTTAAGACTAATGAGTCCATTCATCCTCTAGTGAAGTGATAAGCCTGAAGGAGGAGAGCTGCACTGTTCAGTCCCTAAAGGATGAGTTCACCCAGCGCATAGCAGATGCAGAGAGGAAGGCTCAGCTGGCCTGCAAAGAAAGAGACATAGCCAAGAAGGTAAATCACATTTTAGTGACCCAAGGCTTTGCTTTCCTTTCCTTCCACTTCAAGACCTACAAAGGCCCTGAGAAAAAAAAAAAAAAAATTACAACTAACCCACATTTATTTATTTTGATGTTAAATCCAAACTCTAACATGTCTAAAGTGTCAATGTCTAAGATCACATTTTTCTATGCTACAGGAAATAAAGGGTTTGCGAGAAGAGCTTTCTACAAGACTTCACTCCAGTGATACAATGGAGCTCATCAAAGAGAAGGAAGAACAGATCAGAGGCCTGCTGGAAGAAGGTAATACTACTGTACTGTTATTTATGTAGCAGACTATAAGAGTTCACCTCAACCAACACACACAATTCCACTCTAGGCAGGCTGTACAGTCAAGAAAATGTTTAAAGGGTAACTACCAGGTTTTTTTTTTCAACCTGCACCCTATTTTCCTATGTTTTTGTGTCTAAGTGACTGATGGGAACAACAATCTTTGACATTGATCCAGTATTAAGCGAGATCGCTGCACTCATAGAGCCAGTTGGAGAATAGGTACCATAGCTGCTTTTACTGTATCCAACTTCACAAAAAGTTGCTGAAGTAGCACATAAGGTGTTGAACGAAGAGTAGGCGTGATGCGATGATGTGAGTGCGCTGAGCCGTGAAAGACTTATTTGTCATTTTTTGATCAATGTAGTGTAATGAATGGATGGAAAAGTGTCACCATCATACTTTAAATAATTTATTAGGGCTCAAGAAATCATGCATACATCAATGTTGAAGGATTAGAGTGTGGGTTTTAAGAACAGCTGGTGACTTTATACCTTGTTAATGAAATATTGCTCAGACGTAGTGGGTATCGTCTCAGCATCTGTGTTTGACTTTACCTAAGTTGACTGAGTAGGTGTTTATTTCTATTACTTGTAGGTGAAAAGTTGTCCAAGCAGCAGCTGCAGCACAGCAACATCATCAAGAAACTGCGTGTGAAGGAGAAGGAGAGCGACGCAAGGATGACCAAGCAACAGAGGAAAATCAAGGAGCAGGAGGAGGAGCTCAGGCAACTGCAGCAGGTCAGATTTTTGTACATATTTAAAAATGTCAATTTAACAATGGAAATAATTGTTACCCTGCCATTGTTAAATGACTGCTTTAAGCACTTTGAGGTTTGGTCTGGGCAGAAGTTGTCTTTTTTTTAAATTTATATCAGTTAATATACATTTTGAGTCAGAGGAACCTTCTCTAAATTTTAGTTTGATTAAGTTTTTTCGACCTAGTTTGTTCACTTTAGTGTTGTTTGAATTAAATGTTGAGTTTAATTTAAAATTGACGTTTATGTATATGTATACACGGATAAATTATGTTTCATGGAGACATTGTTATTATTGGTTTTAGGGGTTACATCTTAAGTTAACGGGGTATTGTTTACAGGCAAATTTGGTCTAATTTCAGTCAACATATTCAAACTGAATTTAGTTTTGATTGCTTCAGTTAGCAGCATTTGAGTTCTCAAGTTCAGGTACTTTGGTTAAATAAGAGGGAGGGAGGTTTACCAGTCAGGGTTTGGTATTGTTCGGACGCACAATAAATTAGCTTGAGATCATTTTGTTGTTTCATTTTTTGATATGCTTTTGGCTTTTCATTAGAAAAAGCACAAATTACTCTCACCAGATGGGACTTGGTTTTAGTTTACCACTATTCATTACTGCTATCTCTTTGTCTTCCATCATAAACCTATGTAAAACATGACTTGTTTTTACTTAAATAACTTGCCATGTATTCCTCCGTTACTTTTACTGATTATATAGTGTGAGTTATGATTAGCTTAAATAACTATATTTAGTATAATCATGGCTACAATTCAGTTTTTGTTTTGTTTTATGTGTTTAGGTTCTAGATGGGAAGGAGGAGGTGGAGAGACAGCACAGGGAGAACATCAAGAAGCTGAACGCTGTGGTGGAGCGGCAGGAGAAGGAGCTGAGCAAGCTGCAGGCCGAGTCTGAGGAGCTGCAGGAGAAGAACAGGAGCCTCCAGGCTGCGCTGGACAACTGTTACAAGTAAACAGTGACACACCCTGCTATTGATACTGAATACTAACGACAAAGAGCTCTTACTGTAAATCTAACCTCAGAAGCCAGCGATTTTGTTAACATTTCAATACATTATTTAATGGTTGACAGAGTATACAGTGCAGACTAAGTATTTGGAAAGTGACACATTTATTGTGTGGTACTCTAGTTTATTGGATTTGAAATGATGCAATGAAAATTGAGGTTAAAGTGTTGACTTCCACCTTTAATGTGAGGGTGTTTACATCTGCAATGGGTGAACAGTATGGGGATTGTAACCACTTCTATACATAGTCTTCCAGTTTTTAAGGGAGAGAAAGTAATGATCATACATACAAATTAACTTATACTTACATAATAAATACACCATCGTCATTTCATTTCAGGTCCAGCGTGCAGAGCCAAACAACAACAAATGTACCACTGTTCTTACAAATAGGTGCGGCACTGTAATGTGGTCATGATGTTGATGGTCTACTTCTACATCTCTGTTGTCAGGGAGCTGGCAGAACTTCACAAGGTGCATGTCAGCAAGACCAGTGAGGCTGAAGAAGCAGCTCTCAGCAGGGAAACACAGGCCAAGGAGCAGCTGAGCCTGGCTTATGAGAAGGCCCAGGAGGAGGCCAGGATGCAACAGGAGGCTCTGGCCAATCAGGTAACACAGGCTCATGCTGTAGATATGTATCTGTTTGCTATGCATATAAGTAAAGCTCATCAGATCCACTGGGGTTGCTGCTGCACAAGCAAACTAGCCCACCTTGCATACATTCATTTAAAGTATACACTACAGTAGGCTTTGGTCCAGCCTCACTAAACTGTAATCCTCCATTGTGAGTCAGTGGTGCAGCGATTATTTGCAACTGGTTTTGTTTTACGTGGTGCATGAGGTACTGCAGTCCATACCCAAACAATTGCCTGTTGTGATTACTCACTCACACAGGCACGCCAAACCCAGGTTTTATTCACCTGCACTTGCTTTCATTCACAAAATCTTAATCCATGGGATACCACCAGAGCTGCGGCATAACAGTGTATGTTTACAGCATTTTGTTGGACATGCTACCTTAGCCAGATAGAAATGGCGAGTTACCAATGTCAATATAGCAGTGACTTTCTGATTTATTGTTCCAGCCTTGCTGAGTTTTCTACACTAGACATTCATTTCAAACACTGCCAAGTTTATCAGGACATCCTTTATTAACTATTTTTTTTTATGTTGTGTACAGGTGGCTGACCTCAGACTGGCTCTGCAGAGAGCTGAGCAACAGCAAGCAAGGAAAGAAGATTATTTAAGGGAGGAGATCAGTGAGCTGCAGCAGGTAACATAATATGCTGGTTAGAAGTTGTCCTACCAACCTAGTTCCGTTTTGACAAGAAGCAAAAATAACTATCATTTTAACCCGCACAGGATTTATTTAATGCATGCCATTTATTTTTATTTTAATCTTCCACAGAGGCTTCAGGAAGCAGAGACTAGGAACCAGGAACTCAGTCAGAGTGTTACCTCGGCAACAAGGCCCCTACTGCGACAAATTGAGAACTTACAGGCCTCATTGGGCGGACAGACGGCATCCTGGGAAAAACTTGAGAAGAACATCTCTGACAGACTAGGTAAGAGGCAGGATGTGTCAAAAAGCACACCAAAATACAGTATTGTACAAATTGAGCAAAAAGCTTTACAAGCTTTTTTTTTTTTTTTGCTCTCCCTTTTCTTTTCAACAGCGGATGCCCAGGCACAGCTGGCCGTTGCTGTGGAAAAGGAGCGATCAGCAACAGAAGGCCTTCTGTCCATCAAGTCCCAGCTGGCCTCTCTGGAGTCCCAGAATTCTCTGTTACGCCAGGAGAAGGCCCGGCTCCTGGCGCAGCTGGATGCTGAGAAAACCAAGAGAGAAAAACTGGAGGATGAGAGTAGCAGGTGACAAGTTACAATTTAAAACTCAAGCCTACAAGATTGAGTGATAATCCAGCCATCAACCAGTCATTGTCACTAATTCTATTTTCTATTTACAATACCGGTCAAAAGTTTGGGGTCACTTAGAAATGTCCATTCCACTCCATTATAGACAGAATACCAGCTGAGATCAGTTGCATTGTTTTTTTTTAATCAGAGCAGCAGTTTCCAGATTACATTATGTGCTTACATAACTGCAAAAGGGTTCTCGACTGTTGTAGACAGAAGTGGCTGAAGAAACGCTTGAAATTCCATGCTTTTTGGTCTAAACGTCATACCCAAAATAAAAGTGGTACAGCTCCCATATACTTTGACACTCCGGGGTGTCAGGGTGATTCTAGGCCTTACTCTGAGTTACAGAGGCTAGAATGGAGGTTTTTCAAGTCGTACATCTGTAAAATGATTAGAATGCACTGCTGTAAACACATCTGACAGGTGACAGACAACACAGGGCATTAGCCACATGTCTCAGCTTACTACAGACAAAAATCCAGAAGCCAAAAGACTCAAAAATGGATTTTATATGATTTTTTTTTTTCTACAGATATGTCTGCGTTTTTTTTTATTTCCATTTGAAAAGTGCAAAGAAAAAAGCCAAAAAACTACACAATACAACATTTCTCAAATACACAAACACACCCACATCAATCACCTTTCCAATGATATCAGGCACACCCCAGAGTGTCAAAGTATATGGGAGCTGTACCACTTTTAATTTGGGTATGACGTTTAGACCAAAAAGCATGGATTTCAAGCGTTTCTTCAGCCACTTCTTTCTACAACAGTCTAAAACCCTTTTGCAGTTATGTAAGCACATAATGTAATCTGAAAACTGCTGCTCTGATTAAAAAAACAATGCAATTGATCTCAGCTGGTATTCTGTCTATAATGGAGTGGAATGGACATTTCTAAGTGACCCCAAACTTTTGACCGGTAGTGTATATCTTGAAATGTGGATGCATGATTGAGTTAGTTGGTTTAATTTGAACTATGACATTGCTTTCAAATGAGTGGCTACTAATTACATCACTAGACCACCAAGAAAGTGTGTTGCAGGACAGAAGGAAGGAGCTAACCATCAATACGTGCTATATAGCTGACTCCAAATGGCAGTGTTTTTGTCTTGTCTACAGTTGGTTTAATTTTTGTTCATTGTTTCCAGAAAAAAACATTAGTAGACACACACTGAATTTTATGCTGCATTCATTCATTACTTCCTGTTGTCACTCTAATAATCTAACTTTTGCTGGATGTTTTACTGGCATAGTGTTTCTGGGTCGAACTTACATCTCCCCTTGTAATGCTAATGCTTCCTGGAGAGTGCTTTTGTTTAACAACAAACCCATTTGTGAGTCAGAGTGTAAAGGAGAGGCCAGGGGGATGCCCCCGTCCCCCCCTCCCTGACAGAAGCAGTCATGCATGCTGGGTTATCTTTTGTGAGAAGTCCTGCTGCTGTAGCTGGGCCAGTGGCGCAATGGATAACGCGTCTGACTACGGATCAGAAGATTCTAGGTTCGACTCCTGGCTGGCTCGGAACTTTTTTTAGCTCATGTTGGAAGGTGTAAATTATGTATGGTGTACTGTGCACGCATCCTTTTACCTACACATGACTGTGAGAAAGACTGAAAATATGACTATTTAATACTGATAGTGATGATTGTTTGTTGTCACTTATTGCTTGTTTTGTCAATGTAGGGAGCGTGTTGATTTGGAAAATCTGAGAGGAGAACACATTCGCATGCTAGAAGAGGCCAAGAAAGAAAAGGTACCATTATGCTTCTTCCTCCTCTTGTTGTTCTCCTCTATGAAACAACTTCCTCATGTGCATCTTTTTGCTTCTTCACCAGCTGCTGCTGACCAATCAGTTAGAGATGGAGAAGATGAAGGTGGAGCAGGAGAAGAAGAAATGCTACTTGGCACATGAAGCACTCAAGGAAAAGGTTTAGGAGAATTTAGAGGAGATTATTAATCTTTAGCCTGTTTCATCTCATCAGTTAAGATATTTTTATTCTGTTCTCTAATAGTTGTGAAATGTTTCCCTATCAGGAGCGAAAGGCTATGACCCACTCTGTAGGAGAGCCCCCAGCCTCCTCCACACCCTCCTTGTCCCGCTCTAGCTCCATCAGTGGGGCAGACAATGCTGGTCTACATACCTCTATTCTTTCCCAGGTACACACTGAGGAAAATTGAAACAAATCTAGAAATGAAGATTAGTCCGTGCTTGGATTTGTGAAGCTTGACCTGCCCTGTACTGTGTTTCATTCTTCAACAGGATGACTGTTTAGACCACTCTCTAGGTACAATGACCATGTCTATGTCGATGAGCGGGACCAACCTGTACGAGGCTGCCAGGCTGTCTGGAGGCTCCAGCGTCATAGAGAACCTCCAGTCTCAGCTCAAACTCCGAGAAGGAGAAATAGCACAACTGCAGGTAGCAATTCAGAACAAACCCACATAAGGCTACTTAAAGGTCCCATGGCATGAAAATCTCACTTTATGAGGTTTTTTTTAACATTAATGTGTTCCCCCAGCCTGCCTATGGTTCCCCAGTGGCTAGAAATGGCGATGGGTGTGAACCGAGCCCTGGGTATCCTGCTCTGCCTTTGAGAAAATGAAAGCTCCACCTTGCCCCCCCACCCCTCTCTCCTCCTCAATAGCTACAGACACAGAAATTGCACATCCTAAGGAAAGCTCATTGTGGGACTGGCTCTAGTGGCTGTAATTCTGTACCAAGGCTGAATTTCGGGAAAGAGACTTCAGATACAGTATTAGGGGACCACTAAGGCCTATATAAAAGAGACTTCAGATACAGTATTAGGGGACCACTAAGGCCTATATAAAAGAGACTTCAGATACAGTATTAGGGGACCACTAAGGCCTATATAAAAGCATCCAAAGAGCACCATGCCATGGGACCTTTAAAGTGCTCATATTATGCTTTTTGGCTTTTTCCCTTTCCTTTATTGTGTTATATATCTTTTTGTGCACGTTGTAGGTTTACAAAGTGAAAAAGCCCAAAGTCCACCCCAAAGGGACTTACCATCTCCAACAGAAAACACTGTTCACAAATTGCTCCAAACAGCTCTATTGTAGTCCAGCCTTTACTTCAGAGACAAACCGCGTCACTTTGTAACATGTTATAATGCTCGCCTAGCTGCTAGTGTGGCACGCCCTCATACTCTGCTTCTGACTGGCTAGTAGTCCTTACCTAGCTACTGCGCATATGCGACTCCAACAAAGATGGAACAGAAGCGCGATGCCTCACTCTGTAGCTAAAACAGAGAGCTCAACACACAGGGTGAAAAGAGGAGCTGCAACAATGTGTATTACAACAAAAATATGGTGTTTTTTGAAAATTAAACCACATAAACCTATTCTGGTACAACCTCTAAATACAATTATGAACCTGAAAATGAGCATAAGATGAGCACTTTAAGACTTTATTAATTAGATTATTTGTTTATCTACACGTCAGTAGCACCTGCAGACAGAATGCTTGCGTGATCAACAATGTTTTTCTTACAAATAAAACAAAAAACGTATCTTAAGTGTGGAAAAATAACAAGTCAACAGCAAAATTAACATTTTGATAGATAAAAAAATAAATAATGTAATGTCCTGCACTTAAAGGCAGCTTTGTATTGAGTGGTTTTTACTACCCTCTGTCTGTCCTAATGTTGTTGCAGCTTGAGATCTCCAGTCTAGAGAGGAGTCGTTCTGTGATGGCAGAAGAGCTGGTCCGACTCACCAATCAAAACGATGAGATGGAGGAGATGGTGAAGGACATCCCCAAGTTGAAAGTTCAACTCAAGGTGAGGGCTGTATTAAGCAAACCGAGGATACACTAATGCTGTATTTGCAGAAGTCCTTCTAATTTGTGTGGCTGTGCATTGCAGGATCTGGAGCAGAGGCACAACACTATCCTGCAGATGTATGGAGAGAAGGCTGAAGAGGCAGAGGAGCTGAGACTGGACCTCGAAGATGTGAAGAACATGTACAAAATCCAGATTGATGAACTGCTGAAGAACCAGAAATAATTCACTGAACTGTGCTACTTCTGGGACACTCCCAAACAAATCATTTGACCATCTCAGCCACACATTCACAGACAAATAGGTAGAGCAGAGAATTTAAATGTAATCACTGTGTTAAAAGAAAATTATTTTATCTTTATCCATTTTTATTTTTATTAATTATGCCATATTATATTTAAGTGGGAATGTTGGGATTATGCAAAATACACAATTTATTATTACAGAACCAATATGAAGGATAGCCAGAGTTCATGATTTGGGTGTCTATTTGAAAACTTTGGGACTTGGTCATGATTAAACATTTTACATAGTATTGTATAGACAGTTTCTAACTGTAGGAGATGGTCAATGTTTTTTTGCACTATACAAATCCATCCTTGTTTATTTCTTAATGCATAATCAGAATGGTTTAAGAAATATATAAAAATATTGTACAGAGAAATTGATGTATTGTTCTTAACTCCTTAGAAATCACAAAAAGTGGTGTAGGCCCGAGAGTAGTCTGTGATTGAAATCCTGAAGATTGGATTTTAAACCTTATAAATATGTAAATGAATAAACCTTTATTTGGGTGGTGAACACTACTGATATTCTTAATTTGAATTGTGTGGATTCACACAGAAGTCATTATTTAAATTGCATTCATAAAAAAAGATTACATTATCTTAATGTTGCACAAAAGTCTCCAAATAAATCTCCATGTCCGGAACAATTTCAAGCAGTTGTCCAATCTGTATTTTTACACAAGACTACACATACTTGTAAAAGTGTAATTGATACAATTTTAGTACAATTCACAAACATTTCATGTGTAAAGGCAAGCATATACTACATAACCTATAAATAAACCGATGTAGTGTCTATTGTAAAAGGAAACATTAATCAACCAAATTTGAATATATTTATGAAAATGTTGAAGGGGTTGTAAAATATATTTTATGAAGTCTATTATCTAGCTATTAAATAGCTGATGTATGTTGTAATTGATGTCAAGATTTAAAGTAAAATGATCCTTAAAAGAAAGTTTGGAGAGCACCTCAAGTATTTAGGATCAAGTGTAATCCAAAGACAAGTGAAGTACACAGCTCCACCCTGTGGCTCTCGCTACGTATTACAAACCGGTGTAAGGTTTCCGGTGTTATGGCGACCACCGACAACATCATCGCTTCAGTCTGGAGAATAGCAGGCTGTACATTCAGGTAAACTGTCTCTCACTCAAACTCAAACCAACCTTATTTAGAAAACCGTTGAAATTGAGTTTTGTGCCTGTCGCAAGTTTTTGTATCGTGGAAATGTTTAATATATTTTCCTGCCCTGTTCTTTTGCTGCCACATCGGTAACGTTACAGCTTGAATTAACATGAAGGGGTCTTGGCTTTGTCAAGAACTAACGCTACATGTTAGCCACCACATTAAATATTTCAGACATTAGCCTCCAATAAAGTGTTCTACGTTATTACCCCCTGAAAAAGAAAAGAGTACGTAATGCGTTATTATTTCCACATATCCTCAAGATTTATCTCACATGCCTATCAAGTCACTCAGTGTTCCTGGCGGGTTGCAACGTCAACGCTATCTAAGCTTAGTTAACTAATTGACGCTAGCTAAAAGTTTGATACTTACATATTATAGCTAATTAGCTTGCTAAAAAGGAATGTTGCTTCTTCTTTGTGAGCCCACGTGCGACAAAAAAGACAAGTAGGCTACTATATAACGTTAGGGGGCACATTTGACTATAGGGCTTGTGCAAAATCCCGTTAAAAAACCGTTAAAGGAAAGCTTACGATAATTGGCTACAACTAATGCCATGCCACCAGAAGACCGAAGGCCCGTGCTTTCACATGTAGCTTTACTCCTGAAGTATCTCAGAAAGAGCCGTTGTTTTAATCCAGCACGGTACTTTCAGGCAACCCGTTATACGCCCACAGAGGAGTGTTTTTCTTTTTTAAACCTGTTATAATACAACCCCCATGAAGTAGCCCTTTGAGAACATCTTAATGGCTGGTGATAAATTAACTGTTAACAACCTATTACCAGACCCACTGTATAGACAGTTTTTATTGTGTTACAAGTCACACACAGCAAGATAAGTCCTTCTCAGCTCCTTCAGACGTTCAAAGACTTGGGAGCTATTGTTATACAGCACAGTGTGGTAATTGCAATAACAGCAGTCACACTAATATGCTTTGATCCTTGATTTTGGTAGTGGATATTGTCAGTGGTTTTGGGTGGAGTAAGCACATGCATCCCAGACTTAACACAATTGCATGGATCATGAAAATATGACTGTGTCATGGGTAAATGCTGATTTGGCCATCTGGAACAGCATAGGTCACAAGCCAGCATCATTTTATTTGCCCGTCTCCCCCCCCCCCCTTATTTGACTCAGTTATGATTGCTCAGACAACAGACGGAAAAAGGTCAGCAATACTTCCTGCAACAGGACCTTTCCTTATGAGGCGCTCTGATCTGCCTGGAGCTATGTTCCCACACACTTGCTTGTGCCCACATGCTTGTTAACTGTGGTGTTAAAGGCTTTCAACCAAGAGTGCAAGTCTGAGTGTGTCTCTCCTCTTATTCTTTTTTTCTACTCAGAGTGATGTGAAGAGAGAGGCGGCTATCTCACATGTCTGTGTAATTCTGACTATGCTGCTCTTTGTAGCGCTGGGCATAGTTTTTTCTTTCACTGTGGTCACCACTGAGAAGGCTGAGATCACCACTCACAAACCACCAGCACCGCTGCTCAACTACAGCAGGATCTCCCTGCTGCCAGAGCACGTACCCTACTTCCTCTACAACAACAAGAGGGTCGCCAAGCAATGCCGCCTGGACCAACTCTGCCCTTTTAAAGTAAGATATGCACTTTTCTCAGTGTAGAGTGGTAGCAAGTGAGTTAGTTTTGCTGTACTGTAAGTAAAAGCTTTCACTATGCCCTTTGTTCATTGACTGTCAAGTGCCTTAATATTTAGATCTTTTGACTAATAACAAAATTAAACTTGATATTAAATTGTATTTTCTGTTAGTGTTGTGTAACATGGCAGCATTATGATTTCTCAGAATAGGCAGCACATTATTTAATGGAGATTGCACTAAGTTGCAATTTTGAATGATGTCATTTCTGTACATTGATGTGCGCGTAAATGGACATTGCTCTCCTGTAGCTGGCAAGTAATAATAATAATAAACTTTATTTGTGTAGCACCTTTCATACAAGAAATGCAGCTCTAAATGCATTACAATAAGGTAATTACATGCACCGAGTGCTTTACATGATAAAAGACATAGAATGAAGGTAAAAACAGGGATAGCATGCCATGATTAATGCAAAATAAGATGGAAAATAAAATTAGTCAAAATAAGTAAGTAAAAAACAACAGGACCAAAAGATTGTCCTGACCCTTCGCCTGTGGTGTGTCACACGGAGGCTCCAAACAGCAAACATCAGGATAATGTTTTGTCTATAACTGTTAGCACTCATGTAACTTGTTTAAAAAGTAATAGTTTATTTAGAGCATTGTGTTCTACCCTAACTGGAGCAATGGATGAGTGGGGTTTATTCTGGAGTTAACTTTACAATTGCAATTGCAATTGTAGTAAGAAGAGTATTAGAGAAAAGCATGTTTTAGATACTTAGTATTGTGTAAAGCTATTTTATTTTGACGTAGGTTTGCAACTGCATCAGTTTAGTTAGCTCATTAAATGGAATAGCAAATATTACATTTTTATAAAATTAGTGCATGTCCACAGAATCTGCTTTTTGTCCAACAGGGAAACCCCTACTGTTTTACCTCTCACATTGAGTTTTGTTGTTTCAATCATCAATGTCCTTTTAAAATTTGGTGGTAAATTCTTCACACAAATCTATATGAAACTCCCTCCCTCTTTCTCTCTCTCTCTCTCTCACACACACACACACACACACACACACACACACACACACACACACACACACACACACACACACACACACACACACCTCGTTCTACAACAGGGTGCACTGCAGGATCTATCTGCCTGTTGGGGCTACGAGAAGAACTGTGATCCAAGGAAGCGCTTTAGCTATCCAGTCTGTACCAAAGCTGACTCTGGATGGTACTGTTCCTCAAATCACATTCTAACATACTTTATGTTCCCACTTGTTATCTTTTCAGAAGTATAATGCAGTTTACATAATTTACTTTCCACACTCCTAGCAGCCATTAATGATGTGTCAGGTGCTCAGTAATCTTAAGCATTTCAAATGATTGTAATCTTTAATTCATAGGTATTGAATTTACTGATCCACAGTCTCATTGTTTTCCCAAAGAAATTGTGTACTCATTTATAGCATGCATCATTGATGAACCATTATGGTTTTGACTTTGCTTATCTGCCTAAATCTCTGATCTGTCAGGGCCCGTTCTCTGGAGGCAGCACAGGAGCTTTTCTGGAAGCAGGCTGATTTTGGCTACGTCAAGGAGCGCCTCTCTGAGCTCAAAACACTCTGCAAGGCCAGCAAGCCAGTAAGTTAGCTCATTTCCTCAGTTCCCACGAGCCTACTGAGTCAACAGGAAGAAACAACAGGTAGAGACGGACAATATGCCTGAACATAATCAGTTGTTCAAAGGCAGTAGTGAAGGAAGAGTATAGTATAGAGACCACTCTCACAATATCTAAGGTCCAGATTTATATATATCGCCTAAATTCAAAATGTTTCTACTCTTAATATTTTTCCAGGGGGACTCGTCATTAAGATGTAGTAGCCAAACTCGCTTCTGTAAGGCAACTAACCTTTACTTGGACTTGCGTAAGCCGCGCAGAAGTCATGAGAGGTCAGTATATTTAGAAGTGACATGTACATGAAAAAAACATCACACTGACACAAACTCATCCATGTTATGTTGCAGGTACAAAGAGGACTTCATTCAGAAGGGTGAGATTGGCGGTCGTTGCAGACTGAACAAGCGAGCTCTTGCTGCCGAAGGAGAGCACAAGAGCCCCTTGCAATCTTGGTGAGGCAGGAGACACACATTCACACACTCAGTTAGTGAGCTATAGTGACCAACCAGTTAGTGACCAGTAAGTTTTGTAGAAGCTTTTGGGAATTGGAGGAAACTTTATGGTCTCTAAAAGAGGCTAAAAAGCATGTTCCCTGACCGGGAATCGAACCCCGGCCGCGGCGGTGAGAGCGCCGAATCCTAGCCACTAGACCACCAGGGACTGTATGTGTTTTGAGCACAGTTATTTCATGTTGCAAAATGTTTTTTCAGTGTTTTTCCCTAGGTTTGTGGAAGATTTAGGTACACTTATTTGGCAAGGGTTTTTAGAGGTCCTCCCTCAATGACATTTTATGTTTTTTAATTTAAAAAAATGCAATTTTACATGATTTTGGAGCATTATTATTATCATATCTGGATACAAAAAAGGTTTGAAAAGCTATAGCAGATAATAAATAAATAATACCCAATAAGCTTAAAGACAAAACTTCCTAAAGAAGTCCACTGGGGACCAACTGCAATCATTAGATCTGAGAAAAAGTGATTTAGTTACATTCATTTGGCTTAGGCGGTGCCCAATGCGGCTTGGGTGCTGCGCCTAAGCCTTATAATGGAAGGGAAAACCCTGTTTTTTGTATGCATGGTTTGATAAGGTGGATTTGTAAATTGCTTTTTAATGATAGTGACACTGAACGATCTTTGTCAGTGTGTTCCTTGATTTATAAATTAAATTGAGAATGGTAAGTGCTGCAAGATGTCCCCAAATATGTATGTTTTTAGCACACAGGCCCCCATCTACTTTTGACTTTTAGTCAAACGGGGCCAAAACTGAGTTCCCTGACCGGGAATCGAACCCGGGCCGCGGCGGTGAGAGCGCCGAATCCTAACCACTAGACCACCAGGGACTTGTTGTTTGCTGTCTGAGCACAGTTATTTCATGTTGCAAAAATGTCTTTTCAGCGTTTTTCCCTAGGTTTGTGGAAGACTAATGGCCCTTACACACCAACCCGATAATCAGCCATCGGACAGTCTGGCGAGGTCAGTGACTCGAGTCTGTTCGGTGCGTTGCGTGCCGTCATTTGTTGGAGGAGCTGTCGGCCTTCATTTTGCCCGACCTAACTTGCTGGGTCGGAGGGCGGGCAGTCGGACTCACTCCACCAATGTGATTGGTGGAGTACTAACCCAGAAATAACGAGCGGGATGAGTGAC
The DNA here is from genome assembly GCF_031162955.1 of Sander vitreus. Lineage (NCBI taxonomy): Eukaryota > Metazoa > Chordata > Actinopteri > Perciformes > Percidae > Sander > Sander vitreus. The sequence continues at coordinate 6,203,056 of NC_135858.1, forward strand.
TAACGCCTCTCAAAATCTGACGAAAATCTTTTAAACTGACCTTTGTCGATCTGAAATGAAGACAGATTCAGCAACTGTATGGCCTTTTTCCTGCTTAAAATGTTTTCAGAAACACGTTTCAGTGAACTATTTTTGTAAAAGACGAGATTGTATTTCGAACAAGCCGCCATTACTATCGGCTGGAGAAGCCAGACTCACATGACGCATTGTCATTTCCGGTTTTCACTTTTTGTATTACGTCTTGTGCACGCACAGAACGTACGCTTGAGACGGCGTCGCTTCGGTGTGTTCCGAGGCACTTGTTGGACCTCGGGGAGCCAACTGATCAGTCCGACTACCTTTTCTGCCGACGGTCAGCCGTCCGGTTGGTGTGTCAGGGGGTTTAGGTGCACTTATTTGGCAAGGGGGTTTAGGGGTCCTCCTTCAAGGAAACTTTATGTTTTTTAATTTTAAAAAAATGCAATTTTACATAATTTTGGAGCATTATTAGTGAGAGCGCCGAATCCTAACCACTAGACCACCAGGGAATTGCTGCCATATTTAGGGAACTCGTGTTCTCGATTGAATGGCATGTGTGACAACTGGCAGGATGGGACTCTTTAGTTGTAGTAACACAGACTGTCAATAGGTGGTGCTCTGTATGTATATTTACCGTATGTCCTGCCTGGAGAATTAGCAGTTACAGTACGTGTCATGTCTTCTTTGAGTCAGACCAGCTACTTCTCCATTAGAGGGAGAACACTGTAGATAAAATATTAAAGTCTGTCTGTAAAATCTGTTACAGAGGCATGTGGAGTTATCCATAAGAACAACAGGCTGCCAACGGTAGGAGTAGTAGCTTCCCCCTTCCCCTGCCGTAGAGACTTCTAGGCTGAATGAATTAAAGAAACATGACATCTCGAGCAGTGACTTTGCATTGTTTTGTTAAACAGAACTAATTAAGTCAGTCCTCCTCACCTCACTGATATAAATAAAATGCAACTCTTAGACTACAGCATATATTTGATGTCTTTCATATGATTCAGCTAAGTTGTCTACTTTTACATTGCATCTCAAGTCTCTGTTGTTATGATCATATTTCTTAGGTAGTGAAAAACGCATTGCTCCCTCAAAGCAGTCCTGAAAGGAGAGGGAAGGGGGGCAGTCAGGAATGTGGGGGTGGAGTTCCTGCTCCATGCTTGTTTTTTGTCAGCAGCACATTGTGGGCCAGTGGCGCAATGGATAACGCGTCTGACTACGGATCAGAAGATTCTAGGTTCGACTCCTGGCTGGCTCGTGTGTCTTTTTTTCCGTAGTTGTGCAATCTTTCTCATAATGTGCACCTAACATAGCAAGTCATAATATCATATTCCAATTAACAAACATTTTCTGTGTAACCAATCATTACTATTTTGATTCTTTCCTTGTCTTGAAAGATGCATTTCATTAAAGGGATAATTTGCCAATTTAAATCCAGCTCTGTGTCTCTGTGTATCTTTGTCGGCAGTGTGTGCTCGGTGGCACCAGTGCAGAGTCTGTAGCAGCCGAGGTCTGATGAGATCTCAGCAGATCTCAGTGGCACATTTCGTGTCATCTGGCGGATCTCGGCAGACCTCCGCTGCTTTGCTCAGCTGGTAGGCCTGTGCGCTGCGGCCACAGAGGGAAGCCGAACAATGATCATCTGCACACACTGCCCACACTGCCATGACAGAGCTAGATTTAAATCAGCAAAAAAATCTCTTAAGTGTTAAAATCTTGTGACTAAAATTGAAGTTGTCCATCGATGGCACATCACTTTTCATTCTCAAACCATACTACTCACCCCTTGAAGTTAACCTTTATATGAAAGCATCAATAGTCACACCCAAAATATCACATTTTTGTGCATTGCTGTCTGCCACAGTTTCTCAATGCTTCCCAACCATACACACGGGTTGTAATGTTTATTTCCTTGGTGTGCCACCTGTAGTATGTTAAGGCAGAACTTTTACAATTCTATATACAATACTAAATTGATGTGATGTGCTGTTTTTGTAGGTATGCTGAGTTGCAGACATACACAGAGCTGGACTTTCATCCTATAGAGGATGAACACTGTGATGTCGTCATTGAAAAACCCACTGTATTTATGAAACTGGATGCTGGTAGGTAACAAATACTTTACATGACTTTTTCTCTTACTACATCTTAATAAAAAAACAATACACATGCTTATTATGTACAATATGCAATAGCAAGAATTCCATCAAAACTCACACTTTACAAAAACCTTGTTGGAATGTAACAGTAACTACAGAGTATTCTTATTCGTTCAGTTACCAGGCCTAAAACAAAAATAATAATTGTATGTTTTTCTAACAGGGGTGAATATGTACCACCATTTCTGTGACTTTGTCAACCTCTACATCTCCCAGCACATTAACAACTCCTTCAGCTCAGATATCAACATCATCATGTGGGACACGGTGGGTACCTGATGTCTCCCACTACAGTTTTAATAAGAGTTTTAAAAATCGATTCTTAGATGCATCGTGATTATCTCTTGTATGATTATGTCTAGATGCAGAAAAGTCAATAATCGGAAATTTAAAATCAAATTCAAGCACGTTCACTTGAATTTGAGTTTAAATTTCAAGCAAACGTGCTTGTTATCTCCACTAAAAATGACAACAAGTCATAAATGGCTTACTTTTTTAAAAGTTTGCTGCACTCTATGTCACCCTTACAAACTGCGACAAAAGAAGATAAATGCTTAGGATGCTCATGTCATTCCTTTCTTTAGCTGTCGGTAGGATTTCTACATGCGTCCTGCCTCCAGTAAATTGGTAAATTCCTCTTCTACAAAGTAGCTACATAAGAAATAAATGAAGAGTCACGCATTGGATCTGTTCTTGGGTCACAAAGATACAACTCAAGATTTGATTAAGATGTTTTTTCAGATGCAGCACAGTATTTTAGATTTCTTTCTCTGTTAAACACTTTGACGTTACTCTTCTAAATAACATGAAAACACAGTCATAAAATATATTTAAAGAGTTTAGTGTCCAAGACAAATGGTAAAAAGTATTTGAAATCTGATGTTGGATTTGAGTACTAAAAACCAGCGAGAAAGCCAATCAGAAGTTTATCTGCAATGTACTACAGCCACAGTTTTTGTTTAACAAGTCAGTGGCATATGTGCCCGATAAAGACATCAAGGGGAAACACCAGTTGAAAAACAGAATGCTTTACAGATAGCCTTATCCGGCCCATTGTTCCCCCAACTGTCCACAGGGGTAAAGAGGAAAAGGGAAAGAGAAGACTGACAGAGAGAAGGAAAGCAGTGAACTTTCAGCACAAACTGGACACTGCAATCCAAACAGTGGCAGGCTGTCAGATAATAGTGTGATAACACATTTTGTAAAAAAAAAACAACCACAACTTAAAAATACAACCAGCGGAGTTTGAAAACCGAAGACTGACTCTGGCACTGCTAAAGGCTGTAGTTGACTGTAATTGTATTGGTTTGTTTTTTCCATTTCAGATCTAATATTAATTTGATCAACATTTGATCCCTTCTTTTATGTCTTTTCCCAGAGTTTTTATGGTTATGGAGATCTGTTCAGTGAAACATGGAGGGCCTTCTCAGAGTATGACATCATCCACCTGAAGACCTATGACTCAAAAAGAGTAGGTATAATGTTACCTCTTTGTGGTCAATGTAAGCTCCTTCTTTGTAAAGGTCTTGAACTCATCAGTCACTCAAGTATGGCTGTTTAGAAATACCACCCAAATTGGATGGTAATCTATGAATAAAATGAATCAAAGGCTTTAGTGTTGATAAAGCCCCCTGGTACTGGGTTGGATTTTTACAGGAAAAATTACTCTGGCACCCATTACATATTGTGTTTAGTGTTTCCACAAGCAGCAACAAGGGTCTTAATGAAATATATATGTCAGAAACTGAAATTAGTATGACCAACCATGGCTGAGCTGATAAGAAATGTGCACCTCCTTTAGACACCTACATTTAATCCATATAAAATCCAAGGATGATGTTCCATCCAAGCACTTCACACTTGAGTGATCTCTGAGAATAGCAGTTTAAAAACACCACAGCAATACGTAGGTTTTACATTTATGTTATATGTTGCCTGTTATGTACACAGACTGATTTCTGTGCCATGCTGTATGGTTACTCATTGATCTATTCACACTTGTCCACAGGTGTGTTTCAAAGATGCCTTCTTCTCCCTCCTCCCGAGAATGAGATACGGCCTCTTTTACAACACGCCCCTTGTAAGTTACCCCACATGTATATGTGTGTGTAGCCACTAACCAAATCTAATTTACATATATGTATTTGCTTTTTTCATTTATTGGCCCTTCCTCCCCACATGCACAATGATATCCGGTTTAGTCATAAATATGCAGTTCAGGTTAAATATTTACGTGATATATTCAAAAGCTCAGTAAGTGCCTATGTCATTTAAATGATAATTCCAAGGAGATTACTATAAAGATGATACCATGTAAATATGTGCTGTCCTGTGGTTCCAGCCTTGAGGTGTTAAATATTGATAGGTCAGCCTCAAGCTGAAGCTTCTGATTGCCCCTGCAGCACATGTCATGTTTATATTCATGTGCTCACATTTACAGCTGCAGTGCAGCAGTGTATGTGTGAGATCCTTGCTTGAGAAATGCATAGGCTCATATGATATTCATTCCTGGGAGATTAGAAATATGTTTACAATTGTCAGATTCCCAGTGTGTAACATATTTTTCATCTCAACAAGGTGCAATGTACTAGTGTGGCCATATTCAATTTGTTTCAATTCATTTCAAATCTAAAATACAAATATTGCTAATCTTTTGCATGACTACATACAACCAAAATATAAATTTTAATACACTGTTTTAAATTGAATGAATGAAAAATAAATTGCATATGTGAGAGAAATTGACACTCTATGTGATGGCAGATCTCAGACTGCTACAGTGAAGGGATGTTTAGGGCGTTCTCCCAGCATGTCCTGCATCGACTGAACATCCTGCAAGACGGGCCAAAGGTAGGAAGAACGTCTTTTAGGAAACACTAATCTACATCTGTTACTTTTATGTTACAATCTTGTTTATATACATGGGATGGACACAGTTTTATGAACACCTTTATAATTCAATAGAATAGCAAAGATCTCACTGAAGCTTAGATTGTAAGTTTTCTGCAGGTGATGATTCATCTCAGTGGTAATCTTTCAGGTTGCACTTCGTGGCGCTGTTTACCATCTCTCGGTCACTTTTGGTGACAACATTTTCTCCTTGCCAAATTAGTTTTCCTGTTTTTTTTCATGACATTGTCAAATCTATCAAGATCATGGTGCACACCGTTACAACAGTCAAGCAACGCTGACATATTGTGCAATGCAGACATAAAGTGAACTTTCCCTGACCGGGAATCGAACCCGGGCCGCGGCGGTGAGAGCGCCGAATCCTAACCACTAGACTACCAGGGACCTTCTGTGTTTACTAAGATCGTAAACAGTATACCAGTCCCGCTTGCTTGTGCAGGAATGCCTGTTTGGATAAGGAATAAAGGGGTCACCTCACCTGTCACCACCTATATCTATTAAATGAAAACCATAGAAAGAGTTGTGGGAACACAGCACTAATCATCACCCTTTATCCTGGTTAAGTTTATCCTTTCTTTATCAATTTAGAGATCAGCTTTTTCAGACCTCACCAAAACACAAGCTACTTTGTACCACAGACACTTCAACAGAACCACTATGAGAAGAAGGTTGTAAACTGACTTCTCTCTCAATTCACATTGTATGTCCTTATGTAGAAATAATAGATCCTACATGAAAAGGTCTTGGAGATAACTCGTAATCATGCGCTGGTTCTCTCTCTGATTTTTAAAAATCTATTAGACAGTCCCCCCAGATTTGTAAAAAATTGAATCACTTTTCTCTAGCCAAATGGGGAAAATGTTCCCCGCTCTTGCAGCAGGGCTCCCTGGTGGTCTAGTGGTTAGGATTCGACGCTCTCACTGCCGCGGCCCGGGTTCGATTCCTGGTCAGGGAAAGTAAGGTTTTTCGTCATTAGGTTACCTGTCTGAGTAGTAGTGTCGATGTTTGTGATTAAAAAAGCGGTTGATCCTTCTGCCACAGACACTTAAACAGAACCACTATGAGAAGAAGGTTGTAAACTGACTTCTCTCTCAATTCACATTGTATGTCCTTATGTAGAAATAATAGATCCTACATGAAAAGGTCTTGGAGATAACTCATGCGCTGGTTCTCACGTTCTCCATCTGTAGAACTGACTTGATTCAGTGACTACTACTCTCCATGTGAGACTTTACTGTGCTGTAGATGGGGGAATTCCTCCCTGGTGGTCTAATGGTTAGGATTAGGCGCTCTCACTGCTGCGGTTCTTGTTTGATTCCCGGTCAGGGAACATAAGGTTTTTCGTCATTAGATTACCTGTCTGTGTAGTGGTGTCGATATTTGTGAATTTCCACCAGTGTCTCTGCTTTCTGCCTTTGTTGAATATCCTTACCTTAGATATATTTTGGAAACTTGTGTTTTTCAGAAACTGAACAGTGAATATTAGATCACTCATTTAACCTACTCAAAAGAATAAATACATCATGTAGACTTCTGGGCCATCAGGCAGGGAAGCCATTTTGATTTTTGTTGTATAATCAATTAATCACTGCTCAACCTCCAGTTTACCATGTTGAATATTCTAAACTTTGGTATATTTTAAAAGACATTACACTTGATAATATTGCAATGCATGACTTCACTGCAGGTGATTTTATTACTACCATAAACTCAGGGAAAAAGCTCCTCACCGATTGTAGCCTTCTGGTTTCAGAAGGAGTACATGTACAAGTACTCTACGGGCAATCACACTTACATACTACTGAATCTCTAAAGCACTCCTTACAGGTGTTTTATGATCCCAGGTTTCAAGTACTTGACTGTATCTTTATGACCAGCAAAGCCCAATAACTTCTTCTTTCCTTACGCAGCTCATTTGGTATTCATGGCCTTCACTGGAAATATGCTAAGAGGCTTTTCAGCAAGACATGGGGCTGTTCGCGATAGTAGGCCTGCGACTAAATGAGAGGTCTTCTCGGCCCTGACCCTCTCTCCAGCTCCTCCTTTCATCCCTAGATTAATGGCGCAGCCAGAGACTCACACTGCTGCTCTCCTCTATTGTGTCCTATTCATCCGCCTCTACTGCCCCTCTCCTCCTATCTCCCCCTCGTCAGAATTTACTCTGGCCTAATCTTGCTCAGAATGGTATCTTTTTCAGTACTTTCAGTAAAATAGTAGTAGTCTCACATTGCAAGACCTATCTCCACAGCGCTGTGTCAGTGCTGGAGTATGGTTTGCTGCACGAGCTAACATTCTGGTATAGGGGGAAAAAACTTTCTTGGTTGTCTGTGTTTCTTTAAACCAATCACCATCGTCTTGGGCGGCGCTATGTCCCGGATGCAGCAACAGTGCCTTTTCAAAATAGATAGTGAAGATAGTGGATGGATGATGCTGACATCCGGGGCATGACAGACCACCTGGATGTCAGACTTTATACCAGCTCTGTACATCCGGTAAGCTAGACTAATATAAGGTGTTGTAGTTAGGCTGGTTTATTATGTACAGCAGATTGCACATGTTGTCATTCCTTTGATCTAAGGATAGTGAAATTATGATGCTCATTGTTTATTCCCATATGTTATAAATGTTTATAGCTCAAACAAGTCTAACTTCTCTTTTAGAACACAAGGTGGCAGTAGAAGAATATAGAAAACCTTAGTACACACTGTATAAACTAATAAGAGCACATCAGAAAAGAAAACCTCTAACTGCACTTAAAAAATACTTAACAGTATGTAATGTGATTTCATATAATGTGTCTTTCCCTCAGATCTGTATAAAAGAGACATTTTAAGTAGAGGCTTTTCAGTTATTTTGAATGAGAATCATGTTTTCCCAGACGCCTTTCTTTTCTGTCCTTGGCTGATTGATTATTGGGTGCATTGCTGTTTTCAGGAGGGGCGTGTTCGTGTCACCCTGCTGGCACGCAGCACAGAATACAGAGGGATATTAAACCAAGTGGAGGTGAGTGCAGCACCACCCTCCCTCCTTTCTTCTTTCTTGCTCTCGTTTCTTTCTTTCTTACTTTCTTGCACTTGCTCTTTTCCCGTCATCCTGTTCTGCCACCTGTCCTCCTTTTCCTTTCTTATCTGTCATTCACTTTCCCTCTCTTTGTCTCTTTCTCTTTCTTCACTCTATACAACTCTCTCACGTCCCATGCCCTTCCTTTCCACCATTGATTTACTGCCCACATCTGTTAAGTGCCTGTTTAAAATCTTATTTGCTATAAACAGTACAAGTAAAAAAGGCTTGTGATTTATATGGTCACTGCCCATATTTGTTTGCTCTCTCATTGATCAGAGAGCACGTCCCTCTGTTGTTGTTACAGCTAGTAAATGCCCTCAAGACTGTGCCTTTACTGGAGGTCAACGTGGTGGACTACAAATACAAGTGAGTGATAGAGTGCTTGCCACATTACTACATGAGCTCTTCAGCGCTGCTTAGCATTGATTTGGGATGTAACAGCGCTGCTTTTTAAATTGTGTAATACTGACTGTGTTTACACAATAAAGATGATTGGTGTGTGACTCCCTGTCTGTCTTTCAGGGATGTTCCCTTCTTGGTGCAGTTGAGGATCACCCACAACTCAGATATCTTTATAGGGATGCACGGGGCGGGTCTCACACACCTCCTCTTCCTCCCTGACTGGGCTGTCATCTTTGAGCTGTGAGTGACACTTTTTGTCTGTCTTATGTGTGTGTGTGTGTGTGTGTGCGTGTATGTGTGTGTGTGTGTGTGTGTGTGTGTGTGTGTGTGTGTGTGTGTGTGTGTGTGTGTGTGTGTGTGTGTGTGTGTGTGTGTATGGGAGTAAAAAGGCAGAAAGAGACAGAGAGGGGAGCAGGGAGAATGATGGCTTTGACAGCGTGCTGTGCCCAAAGTACCCCTCAAACACTTCTGTTTACTGTCTAATTAACCAGGCATTCATCACACCTGGCTACCCTGGGTAGAGGTGTGTGTGTGCGTGTGTGCGTGTGTGTGTGTGTGTGTGTGTGTGTGTGTGTGTGTAGAGATAGAGAGAGAGAGAGAGAGAGAGAGAGAGAGAGAGAGAGAGAGAGAGAGAGAGAGGGAAACAGACCAAGGAGAGCAAGAGATACAGTGTCTGCATCTGTCCCTCCCAGATATAATTGTCAGGATGAGAGCTGCTATCGAGATTTGGCTCGGCTGCGGGGCATTCGATACGTGACTTGGCAGAAAATGGACAAAGTGCTCCCACAGGACAAGGTAGGGGAAACTCCTGTACCAGCCATTAGCTCCCCAGCACCTCAGCGTGAGCTTTCTCAATTTACTCACATATACACACACTTACACTCTCATGCATACATTTAATTATGTGCAATTATAGGTACAGCACTACAAACAGTCAGACTTCACGTCTCACTTATGCTATATCTGTCATTTAATTGCAAGGACAACCTGACGATACAAACGCACACACGGCAATGATTTGATGTTGCGTTTCCCTATTTTTATATGTGTCCATTGAATGTATACACGTTTCTCAATTGCTTCCCTCAGGGTCACCATCCAACCCTCGGGGACCATCCAAAGTTTACCAACTACTCCTTTGATGTGGGGGAGTTCATGCGCCTTGTGCTGGAGGCAGCTGATTACGTTACACACCATCCCAAATGGCAGCGTCACACCGTTCATGATGAACTCTAGAGTCTCTGTGAGTGTGGGACAGACATCTGGCTGCTGAAGAACTTTTAACATGAACCTGCCGTTTGTGACCTAAAGACCTCTTCACAATGGCAGCGTCATTTTTAAAAGTTACCTCAGTATTTGTTACCTCCTGTCCGCTGCTTTGATAGGTCTGCATGAGTTAAAGCAGTATGGTCTACAATTCTGGTTTGTATAGCCTCCACCACTGCCATTAGTGTCAAATCAGTTAAAGGAGGGGGCGCCCTGGTAGCTCACCTGGTAGCACGTGCATCCCATGTACCAATGCTCAGTCCTTACCTGAGCGGCCCAGAGTTCAAAGATGACCTGTGCCCCTTTGCTGCATGTCTTCCCCCCCCTCTCTCTCCCACTTTCTTGTTTACAACTGTCCTGTCCATTAAAGGCCAAAATGCTCAAAAAATAATCTTAAAAAATATAATATAATAATGATATATATGTCCCTTCACATCAGTGTCGTCTTGATGCGAGTCTCTTTAAAGCTGTTGGCAATCACGTCAGAGTTCGTGAGCACATCCAGCATACACCAATCCAATATGATGTACAGTATTAACTTGCTGTATTCACGCATATAGTGGCAGACCTAGACTTTTTTTTTGCAGTAATTTTTGACATGAATGAAAAAACTAAGCAGTAGACAGGAGGTAAGTGAGACACTCCTACTGCCAAGAGGGATTTCCTTTTATATCGGTATTAGCATTTGTATGTGTGCAAGTACAGCAATAGTAGTTACTGTCAAACATACATTCAAGTATTTGTCAGTACATTTTCAGTAAAACACTCCATTGTTTCATGGAACATGATGGAAAATAATGTTGCTTTTGTTAGCTAAATATCAAACATATCTGGCAGACTTTTAAAATCTACCTTTTATTTTTGCATCTTTATTTACAGTTACATGGTTTTCTTTTACTAACAGAACATGTATTACTTCATTCAACCGTTATTTATACACAAGAGATCATTGAGGGGCGACCCTCAAATGTATGTGTGTTTTGTTGGTCTGATGGAATATGCCATTGATACCGATGTCTATTTTTATTATTAATTCCTTTGCATTTTACTAAAGGAAATGCATTGTCAGTAAGGTCAAATGATGAGGGTGTTGCTGTTGTTGTCTGTTACCTTTCCAAGTCTTTTAAATGCTGTTAGTTTGAATATTTTACAGTAAATTTGTCTGCAGTGGAATGAGCACAATTTGCATGCAGTTTTGACGCAATGCACCGGAGCGTTTTTGAGCGATCACATCATTTTTGTGTTTCTTGGCCTCTCCGTGAGCTTGATGTTTTATGTTGAACTCAGTCAGACCTGGTTTGTAGAAGATTTCATATTGAAAAGCTGTGTAATATTTTGAAATAAATAATTCTTAAAAAAAATGCTGAAGCATTTCTTTTCTGTGTTGGCCATATTAGGCATCAGAGATTTAATTCATCCTCATTTAATCAATCACCTTTTGAAGTCTGACCTTGGAGGGGAAGGACCAAAGCTTCTGTCTTGCCAGTTCTTGCTGACACCAGACAGCTCTTTGTTGTGCGTTTCATTATTTTTGTGAGCTCAGGTCTGAGAAGGGAGAGGGCTTTTCACAAAAGGGCACTGGTTCAGTTTTTACTGTCACCGCAATAAATCTGGATGACCTCAAAAACTACTAAATTAGCAGTTACGCATCATAGCCACACGGGGGCAGTATAACACCACACATCAAGGCCAAATCATCACCCTGCGCTGTTATCGTCCTTGACAGACTCGTTCCAGTGTAGAAAGTGAGAACAATGTATTCACAAATATATCCAATTGGTCATAAGAATACAATGTCTGTTTGTTGGTTGTGTATTTGCTCCAATACCACAAGTTTGCAGACAGCAGTCGTGCTGCGGCCCGCTCTTTGCGGATGTTGTGTCTGAACTTTCTGAGTATTGACAGACACCGGGCCTGTCTGGGATGGACACTATTTATGGCCCTACTCGGGTTACTGCCAGTGACCTCGTAAAGAAATGAAGAATCTCTATGCAGGGGGGGATCAAAAGCAGAGGAACCAAGATGTCTGTTCTCATTAACCTTCATGGCGGATCCAAATCGATGACCAACTGCTGTTGTTCAGCGCAAAACCTGGCTGCTGGATGTAGCCTATCCAAAATGGAACATTTAAGTGGAAGACGTCAGAACGTGAAAAACACATCGGGTTACCCAACCCACCTTTCGACTTAATGGAGGCTATAAAGCGTAAGGAAAACCGTGTACAAATTACCAAAAAAACTTTTCCTCTGCGTGTGAGGACGTTACAAGTGCGCACAGTATAACCTTATACTTGCTCCATTGGCCGCCACCGCGGCGTACGTGCACTCGTGTAATGAATGGTATCGCAGGCAGGCATACTTTCTCTCACCCATCATCGGTGAACAGGCCCCACATTTACTGACCCAGGCCTCTTGAGGTTTACCACCCAAAGTTCTTTAACAGCCATGTTTGGGTGGCCTTATTTCGTCGTGTCGTAAGTAATCGTGTGCTTTCCCTCCAGAAATGTTTAATTGCTTATTTCTGTCGTCCTTAATGCAGACATGGTGCAGTGAAGAAATGGGGCTTTAGACGCGTCAGGACAGGAGAGCTGATTTAAAAAAAATGCTGAGGTGTAATCACTGAGGTGGAAGTAAAGTCATTAGATCACGCTGTGATTCACACTTCAGAATTAGAAGTTTTTTTTTTTTTTACCAGTTTTAAACCGTGAGACATACCACTAGCTGTTTTGTCTGACTGTTCGTGTCCTGTTTCAGTTTATTTGACATTTCCACTGGAACAGCCGTATCGGCAGTTATATTCTGAACCCTGTGCTCCGTTATTAAACAACTGCGAGTCCACACACCATCATATATTGGCTTTAATTCTTTTGATTATTGCCCAAAGCTCGTTTTTAACAGTTAAAGTTTAAATAGTTTATCTTTGTGTTTTACAACGTGATCATTAGCATAATGCAATTTATCTCAAAAAGACAAACATTTCTCGCCACTGAACTCAGACACATCAATCACAACACGCTCATCTTACATTTGTCGCCTTTTCAGTCCCCTACATCAGGAAAACGGTGTCTCTCAGAGGGATTAATGCAGGGATATCGATTTAGGAGGAAGAAATATGCCTCACGTTATGAGCAGATATTTCCTTAATGTGTTTCTCCCCTGGGCGATGATTATTGGTGGAATAATCCCAGAGGGGATCCAATAACCCTGCTCCTCTGATACATGACACGCCAAGAGAACTTCAGCCTACACTTTTCCTTTTTCCACAATACCACAATATATAGGGATACGTCTGCAACCTGCCATTCTGGCTTAAGACTGAAACACTGAAGCGAATACACACAGGGAAACATGTTAAGATTCAAGATCAAGATTCAATACTTTATTGCCATACAACGGTGCAAGTTGCTAGGAATTTGAGTGTGCTCATGACAGGACATCAACAAAATACAATAAAAAAAATAAATAAATAAATAAATAAAATAAAATAAAATCATATATATATCATCATATATCATCATATATATATATATATATATATATATATATATATATATATATATATATATATATATATATATATATAGAGAGAGAGAGAGCTAATATATACACATATGGTATCCCACACGAGATCACACTTGACACAGGCAGATAAAAAAGGGCACACCGCTCACTACATACCTGGATGACAGTCCAGGAGGCTAAAATAACAGATGTCAAGTTTAAAGTGACATAGGGATGCATAGCGCAAAACCACAACGTTGCAATACATAGATACAATACCGCTAGTATGTATTAAGAAGTAGAATGGCTCTGTAACAACTGTACATGTAATGGGAAGTATAAGGGAAGCCAAATTAAATTTCACACCGCTCCACCTCACACTTTCAAGTCCGTGTTTACGTCACATGATCTGGTTTCCCCTGATTCCATCTGGCCCCTCTGAGGATAAGATAAGTGCTGTGGGCTGTTGCATCCATTAGCTGCCTCGCTTTAAGATAAAAGGCCTGCGATACCCATTGCGACACACAAGTTCAGTTCTAGACACAACCATTTGTCGGTGCAGACAGGATATATTATGTTTTAGTGTTGTTTTTTTTTACCCCCCCCCCCTTCACTTACACAGTTCATCTACTTTTGTTTATTTTGTCTGCAAGCTGGATTAGCGCCTTGACAGCAAAGAAAGCGCAAAGAAAAGCCCGGTGACAGGACAGTCTGGAGCTGTCCAACGTCCTGAATTTATATGCAGCGCATCTGGCCCTGTCCATGGTGCTGAAACTAGGATCTTTACTTGGTTGAATGTTGTTGTTTTTTTGTTAATCTAAATCGTGCATCCTGGTGAACCCACGTCAATTACTAATCTGTTCTCAGTCCAAAGTCAGACAGATCGATTTGTAATAGATTCAAGCCTAATTGAATCCATTTAAAATAACATACTTTCTCACTCATGATAACAAAATGGTCAGACGGGTTTGAGGACAGTTCCAGACAAGATTAAGATACATGCCTGTGCTCCTTGATGTAGTCCTGGAATTCATTACATTTCATAGTGTATGTTTTGTTGTTGTTGTTGTTGTTGTTGTTGTTGTTGCTTAGATAACTTAGAAGATAACGTATCTTTTATACTACTCCCAACAAAAATGCCTCCAGTAACACAGAGCTCACAAGGAAGACATCTGAACGTATCGGATACTCCTCACCTTGGGTCGTTAGCAGACATCGACCTCCTCAAGTCTTAACGACTGCAAATACAGCGCAAAGCAATCAATCGCCATCAACACACTAGAATATTCTAGGGATGGAATAATTGATAGGCTGTCTCCTGGTGCATAACGGAGAGGCGGTGGTGATTAAATTGTGTTTAACATCGCGGTAGGGGGTAGGGGGTTGGGGGGTGGGGGGTTGATTTACACCATCCGTGCCGAGCATAGCCGAGCATAGAACCAAGTATTGATATCCAGACACCATCTGTAACATGATCGAAGTGTAGAGGTGAAGAAGACTATTATGTGATTAGGAGGGGCCATTGACTCGTGCACAGTCCAGCACCTGTCAGTCATCAGACCCCCCTCCTCAGCTCAACTCAAGTTATCCACAAGTAATGGAGTGGTGAAAATTGAAGTGTAAGATGACCTCCAGCCTGTGATCACTAGGAAAACTTCTACCAATTTGAACAAAAATCAATAATCATTTCAGGGACCTTGTACTATCTTACTCTTGTTTAATTCTTTACATGGGATATATTCCCAAAATGTATGACAATGTTAAACGGTGCATATGGTGTACATCCAAAGTACTATGTATATATGTATGTATGTTTTTTTATTTGTGTTCTGTTGTACCCGCTACGTTTTAAGACTGATGCATTGAAACAAACCATACGATGACGACAAACCACTTTGCAGTCTAAGAATGGCTGTCATGTATCCCATCTCTCCTTGGACATACAGGCACATAATTATCTCCCCACTTCCTCTCCATCCCAACAGTACAGGCTACTTGTGAACTACATGACATCAGTGGGAAAGAGGGGGTGTACTTGGGAGCTAGTGAACTGGGCGGGCGCTGTTGCACGTGTTCAGAATGGGGAAAACGGGCTCGCATCGCATTTCTCATGTCCAATCGATCCCTGCTCGGGAGGAGCGACGGGAGCGCAACTATCACTCCTGCATCACTTTACCATCACTCTCTTCAGTATCTCTCCGGCGACTGTAACGCCTCTGTGTGACAGTCGCGCGCAGGGGGATGAACTTGTGTGGAGTGTTCGCCAAAAACATCAGCCCGGTGTCTCTGTGGGGGATTTACGCACTTTTGATGACTTTCTCCTCCGTGTGGTTTTGAGATTTTACGCGGCAAGATCATGGCACACTGGAGCACATCGCTATTGCGCGAGCTCTGTTTTCTCACCCGGCTCCGGAGGGCTGGTTCTCTGGTGAAGCAGTAGCCCTCCTCGCCCCTGCTTCAGTGTGTTTGTGCGCGGGCTCCGGGAACTGGACATGAGGCTCAAAATGATTGCCCCGTTTAGTGGAAAACAAAATCAGTGGAGTTGAAGCAGAAAGTGGCAAAGCTCTCTACTATCTCACCTGGATCCTTTACAATTCCCTGTGATCATGCCATCAAGTTGATAGATTTGGGTAAGGTGGTATTTTTTTTAATTCAAATTCAATTAGTATATATTTACACTTTAATTCCCGGTGTCTTCTCATGGCGCGCAGGCTAATGAAACGAGGATGGGGTCAGAGGGGTACTTTGGCTGTAGAGAGATGTGGACATTTTTTTTCCATGGGCAGCAGGGAGAGACGGGGTGGTGACTTGCTGACTGACTCACTAAACGACTGGCGAGCTGAAAGCAACTTTGATGTTCTTGGCTCAGAGCGCGGCGAAAACATTTTGCTGAGGAACGATTTCTTAAAAGAACAGCAGGACTTCCAACGAACCCTTCCCTGATCTCCTAGTGACTCCGCTCCCTCTTTGGTGCGTGATTGCCATGCGTAAAAATGGGACACATGATGAGCCGATTCAAACGGCCGTCAATTCCGCTGACCGTGTGTAGCGCGTGAGGGCAGGGAAGATTGAGCTGAGATTGATGCAGTGTTTCATCGCTGTGAGGTTAAATAAGCGATCGGCCGAAGCTCGGCGCTTCTTAATACCTATTGAGTGATCTGCGAGGCTCATACGCTGACTGGGCTCTTTTCACGCGCCTTCTAATCGATTTGCATGGATCATGATCGGCTGGAGAGAGGAGAGCGCGCGGAGCTCAGACATGCAAGAGAAAAGTGGGGCCGCCGGGCTCTCCGGGCAGATTGCGCACGGAGGCAGGGAGGTGTGATGCAGAAGCTAATGGGCATGCTCTATTGGGCGCACACACTCGGAACGCATAGACACACTCCCTCCCCTCTCTCTTATCCGCACACCCAAACTGAGAGGGGAAAATTACTTGGCGCATGTTAATGGGCGCAGTAATGAGACCCAACCCCTATCGTGTTGTAATTGTTAGTCATCCTTGTCTCAACCCCTCCCTCTCCCATCCTCTCCTTACCTCCCTCTCCCTTTGCGTATATCCCTCACTGTCCCACTGCTCAGCTCTGCGATTTGTACTGTATTGAAAGAGTGTAATTATTTCCCCATTGTTTTTAGCGCGCCGCACTGGCACTCCACAGAAAGTGGTGTCATTAGTTTGACAGGGCGGACAGGAGAGGAGGGAGAGGGAGAGGAGAGCCGGATGGAGAGGATCGGTCCATGGACTTAATTCTCATTGACAGTCACATTAACACAGGAGCAGCACTCTTAATCCTGGGGAGATTACTCTCTCCAACCTGACCCCCTGTCACCCAGCCATCCTCCACAGACACACACACACACACACACACACACACACACACACACACACACACACACACACACACACACACACACACACACACACACACACCTGTAAGAGAGTGGCACTCTTACATCTGGCTGTGCCGCTTTAGTAGATGACTTCTCCTCTGTCTTTGTCACCCTTTTCCATCTCCTCACACCCACACACCCTTCCACTGCACATTTCACAGATCCACACACACACAGACACACAAAAAAATTCACACACTTGGTGATTACTCTTTTCTCCAGGCTCGCTCACCTTTCCTCTTCATGCCCCCCCCACTCCTCCTATAGTAGCTTCCAGTGGTGGGACAACCGGTATGCTCAGAGGGCTGTTCGGCTCTACATGTCTCAACAGCCTCCTATTTACTTACCCCACAGAGGGCTGTTCAGGATGACTGGCTGGGGATGAGGGGGAATGTACTGAGTGCATTTGTGATTGTGCATGAGGACATGGCCAAGCAGAGAAGCGATGGACGGCAGCGAAGAGAAGGGAGAGCAAGGGAGGTGAGAGAAATGAGCCTGATAGATAGAAAATATTTGTGAGAGATGAGGTTAAGGTAAGGAGATAGTGTGTGTGTTGGTGTGTAAGGGAGAAATAGACAGCTTATATGTGAAATGACCAATGTGTGTGTGTGTGTGTGTGTGTGTGTGTGTGTGTGTGTGTGTGTGTGTGTGTGTGCCTGTGTGTAAGTAATATG
This sequence comes from Sander vitreus, assembly GCF_031162955.1. Lineage (NCBI taxonomy): Eukaryota > Metazoa > Chordata > Actinopteri > Perciformes > Percidae > Sander > Sander vitreus. The sequence goes on from NC_135858.1 coordinate 6,220,936, forward strand.
AGGGACTCTGCACAATGGAATCTTGTGAATCTGTGTGCTTGTTCATGTGAGGAAGAGAAAACACTGACATGATGATGATCATGTGTGTTGTGTGTGTGTGTGTGTGTGTGTGTGTGTGTGTGTGTGTGTATGTGTGAAAGGCATTCTGAATAATATACTTGATGAATAAACAGGGATCAGGCATGTAGGACTGGTGCCAGCAGCGCGACAGATTGGAGATCACCTCCACACACACACACACACACACACACACACACACACACACACACACACACACACACACACACACACACACTGGCATTAACAGGTTGACTGTGATGAATGGATACTTCCCGACTGAGAGGAGGAGGAGGAGGAGAGGAGAGGAGAAAAGAGACAAGAGGAGAAGAGAGGAGAGTCATTATTTCATGCCATAGGCAGAAAGATGGAGAAAGGCCTTCCTTTTGTAAATGACAATGTCCTGGACAATGGCTATTCATCTCGGACCGTTTCTAGGTGCATCGAGTCTGAGAACATGAATAGGCCTCATGCAGTCTGAGTGGACAATAACGTCTTCATTTAGAGAAAATACACCAAGAGACTGATGTCTCTTCTCAAACAGGAGATCCATGACTCCAATAAAGGAAAGAGAGATATTAGACCAAAATGTCTTGTTTCTTGTCTCAACCACAAAACTGCAGTTGGACAGAGGCACGATCCATGGTAAAAAAGGTTAAAGTTCAGATGTTGCTGACAGGCCAGAGTAGTAACATGTGATACCTTGTTAATAGTGTGTGGTGATCCACCAAGTTTAGGCCTCACTGCATAAAGGACATCTGTCCCCCCCTTTCTGTAGCTAACGGACTGACACAGATCCTCTCCCCTGTTGTGCATATTGCTCAGCAGTCTTTAACACGTTTACTAACTCAGGCTGGGAGAGTTTTATCTAATCCACATTCATCACTAAATGTCTGAATTGTGATTGACCACTTAATCTGTTGAAATACTCATGCTCAGAATGGTTCTAACGTTGGTGTTGTCTCAGACAATTTATTTAGTCTACGTTCCATTTCTATCTTATATTTGAATGATTTTCTTAGCGTTTACAACCCTAATTGAGCTGTTTTACATAGAGCAACGTCACACTGATGTATTCAATTTAGAGCTAGACCGATAAATCAGCCAGACCAATATATTGGCTGCTATAAGCTTATTTCAGCCATGTTGGTATCTGTGTACATGTCAGCTGATATTTGACAACCTGCAGTACAGAAATGCCAAACTAGGTTTGAGGTTAATTAGAAACAGTGTCACCATTAAATATTTTTCCACCATCTATCTATCTATCTGAAGACATCATCATCATCCTTTTTTCATTACCACCGCCAACACAGCACGGACAGGGATCATGCACCAAAACATATGAGCACAGTGGGGTAACTTTATCAATACAAATGAAGTAACAACACAGTTGGTCCAATCCTTAAAGCGTTCTAAGGTGCCTGTAAAGCAAAGGCTGTTCCTCTCGAGCAGCAATCATTTTGTAAGAGCAGGTACCAACTGGTCTGAACAGTGGAGGTCACATGTTGGAGCGCCACAGTTGTGTGTGTTCCTTGACTTCCATTTTCCCCTCTGTCAGTCAGTCAGTCAGTGACAGCAAGGCATCAGTGTCCTGTGTGGCGCCATCACACAATCCAGACTCTCTCTAATTCCATCTAACAACTCCTGCTTTGACTGACAGCCCACACTGCCACATGGCTTCCCCCTGTTTCAGCCCAGAGGAGAAAGTGAAAGGCACACCAGCCGCATTCTAACTTATTGCTCTAATGGCTCACGGTTAGTGGATTACTGTTCTTTAGGTGCTGAGTGCTTTGAAAGAGTCAGTCATGTACCGTTGAGGATTTTTTTTTAAACATCTGTTTTGAATTTTGGAGTAATCAATTTATGTTAAATTCTTAGTCATTTTCAATTAGGAGAGAGTTTTTGAGGACGCCGTCACCCTTTTGTGAAAACTGAAAATAACACCACTTCACAGGCATCAAGGTGATTTCTCCACAGCTAAAACTGACTTTGGCCATGACAAATTTCCCAGAGTGATAGTAATGATTGTAATTGAACAGACACAGTTCCTTCCCACAGTGCTCTATCTATCACCTTGGATGCAATCTGCTGCTTCCACTCTTGTGTGTGCGTCTGTGTCTCTGCGAGAGACAGTGTGTCCCTGTTCGCTCCCCTCTGGCAGCTGGCAGATGTGCTGGTAACCATGAGCGACAATGTTAGTGTGTTTGTAGGATTATGAAAAGCTCCCAGCATGCTCTGCAGCTGGGGTCCACTGTGAAGCCGTAGTGAGGAAGCGGTGTGGCAGTGGCGAAGCCTGGGGCGGTCATCACAGCAGCCCTCAAACAACACTGTATCTGGTGATGGGGGTGGTGGGTTCAACCCTGTGGGATGCAGAACATGAAAGGGGGGAAGTGGTGGAAGGATGGGGAGGAGAGGAAGAGATAGAAAACAACTGAGAGGAATAGAGGAAGCCAGAGCCTAAACTAAGCGCAGAGTTGGAAGGAATAGATGTTGGAGAGAAATGCTTCAAAAGAGAGGAGTATGGGTAGTCAGAACTGAGATGAAATCTGTCAGAGGAAAGAGTAAAGTGTGGATGCAATGCAATGTGTTGGTGCACACAGGTTATATGTGTGTGTGCTGGAGGTGATGGCTTTGTAATGAAAACAGCAGGCAGCCAGTGGTCCAGGGTCTCTCTTGGTGGCTGACTGATGTCAGTCACTAGCGGACAATAGCTTCCCTTGGGGATGGCTGCTCAGATCAGGATGAATCATTGTTGTGTGTGTGTGTGTGTGTGTGTTTATTGTGCAAGTGAACCTTCATTAAACATTGTTTTCTCATATATTCGAGTTCCGATTACTGTGACTCTGCTCACTCTGTTCATCTGGAAAGTGTGCAATCTGTACATTGATATCACACATGGTAGGACTGGAAAACAAGTCAGATGGAGATCATACTGTAAGCTTTGCTGACACCACTTGCATCTAGGTTACAATCTACATTGAGGAGTCAGATGCTGCACATATGACTATCAGCCTGTGCTTTCTTAAGACAATTAGGTCTTTTCCTCCCAAATGTGTGTGTGATGAGAATATGCATCTACAAGCACGGGAGCATTTGTCTGAAAATGTTTCTGTGTCAGCTGATTTCTGTGTATGATCCTTGTATGGAATTGCTTTGTATGAGTGAGCGAGTACTTGTGCCTTTTTGTGAGTGTGTGTCTCTTGAAGAGAGAGAGGGTTAGAAGCCCTGCTTGTCTCAAGGGAGCGGAGTGATATGGTGTCATGCTCCGGAGACCCACAGACAAATTAATTCACTTATTGACACTGCTGACACGTCTCAGTGACTTTGTAAAATGAACAATTGATCAGGCTTCCTCTCTCTCTCTCTCTTCCCGCTCTCTGTCTTTGTCTCTAGCTCACTCTCTGCACTCTATTTTCCCTGACCTCTCTCTCTCTCTCTCTCTCTCTCTCTCTCTCTCTCTCTCTCTTCTTTCCTCCCTCCTTCTCTGCCATTTCCCACTGTGACCACATTCCAACTCCTTCATCTGTAGTGTTCTTCTTGTCCCTTCCTTTCGCTCCTTTTCTCATTTTTACTTTCATCAAACTCTCCCTTTCCTTTGGCTGGCCAATTGACAGGCGATGCACATACAGGTCATTAATATAATTACGAGCAAGCTGGTCATTAGCAGCTGAGGGGACTGATATAATCAAGATGTTAGTTTGTCTGCATATATGAGTTTCTGTGCGTATACGGATGTGCAGAGATAGCAAGAGAGAGAGTATGTTTGCGTTAGAGAAGGAGAGGTTGCGAAAGCAGCTTCTGTCTATCTGTGTGTCCATTGATTTAAAGCTGTTGTGTGAAAGCGTCGAGAGTTGAGCTTCAGTGAGTGTTTGTCCAGAGCTTTTCTCTTGGCCAGAGGAGTAGCTACAACTTCAGCGAGGCCGGGGCTCACAGGCTTCACATCAAGGTTCTTTATTTTCCATTAATCATAATTTGGGCACAAAGCATAATGAACAACGTTGCTCTCGGGAGACTCACTGTCAGGACCTTGGCCGGCTTTTGTTTGGCTCAGGGCCGTCATTCGATACCAGCAGCCACTAAGGAAGTGTCCAGGCAGGGTTGGTAATACACTGCCACACACACACACACACACACACACACACACACACACACACACACACACACACACACACACACACACACACACACACACACACACACACACACACACTTTGTTGTTATCTTTTGTAGGGTGGCCAGTGCCATTGTAACATAAGCATCGACCCCCCTAATTCCGGCAAATATTTTCATTCATTTTTAACCCTACCTTTATCCCTAGAGAGGGGATATTATTCATGTGCAGTGATAAATACCATGTAGGTTACTCCTGGATGAGTATTCTTGTGTTTATTGGTATATGTGTATCGTTAGTCTTTTGTAGAACCACATCTATGGAGGGTTGGTGGTATGTAACACTTGTGCTTAACATAATTTGGTACCCCTAAAATTGCATGTGGCCCAAGCCTGGCATCTCCATTTGAAATGGTCTAGAACCGCCACTGTGCATGATGCATAGTGTGAATAAAATGTGGGCTGGTATAAAGTCATTGTAACGGGGAAACGTTGCAGTTGTCACAGGGAGGAAGATCAGTTGTGGAGACAGAGAGCATAACAGTACATAAAGATTGCGCTTCACCATTCTAAATCCCGGTGTTTACTTTGGTTGTTTTTTAAAGCGAGCCGCAGCCGGCAAGGATAAAAGAGGTGTAACAATAGGAGAAAGGCATCAATATTGCAGATACCTAGTTTGTCTCGAACCGAGAGGGGAGGACAACCTGCCAAAATGTGTGTGGGTGTGAACAGCCATCTAAAAGTGTCTCCTTTACTTTCCACCTTTCCATCCATCTTCCAGTGCTGAGGGACACTGACTTTTAATGGCCTTTTATTGCTTTATTAGAGCGCGCCGGATTTACAGCCCGTACCCTGCCTCTGTGTGTCAGCGGCTCTGGGGAGGGTTACTCTGATCTATGCCGGCCCAATGCTGGCTGTCTAGGATTTAAACGACTAACTTGTGAAGAGGAAACCAGGGACTGGGCCGAGGCCGCAAACTTGTTGTGTTAGCGAGCTAATGTTTATTAGCCTGTTAGTCTCTGTGTTTTTTTCCCCTCCGTAAAACAATTAACAGCCTACATCTGCCTCTCCCCCTCCTCTGCTTTAGTGGGAGAGGTTGTTAAAAGACTTTAATGAGGCCAGCAATGTGTGTGTGGCAGGTACATTAAGCAAAACCCGGCTTTGAAACAAATGCTGTTTATTCTGTGTAAACTGTGTAAGAGGACTGATCTGTATAGGCGTGTGTGTTTATGTGGAAATGTGTGTATGAGGGTGCTTGCCAGTTCACAGGTAGATAAGATGTGTACGTGTGAACTGTATGGGTATACGTGTGGGTTTGTAAATGAGTCTGCTATTGTGTTTGTATGTGTATACCAGCTGGATGGGTGAGTCCATACTCCTTGAAGTGACTGGTCGCCTGCTTCTAACCATGAAACACACATTAGGACTCTGATCATTTTTGACTTTTATCCATGAAAGTGGGGGAGAGGAAAAAGAGAGAGAGAGAGAGGAAATTAGGAGTGATGTGAAAGAGACGGAAACAAGTTGGAAGAGAGAGAATCAGAAGGAGGGCAAAGAGCAACCTTGGAAAACATTTTTTTCATTTTCTGAGCACTTTGACCAACACGCACACAAACACACATATATTTTGTTGTCATCGGATCCTGACACGATGGCTTGTGCAACAAGGTGGGATTTGGACTTAAGTGCAGGCCGATCAATTGAGCTGTAATGGTACCTTAGTGCCAAGGCCATTCTCTGAACTCTGCAGTCAATACCAGAGTCAGGCAATGGTCCTGAATTCAGACCTTAACGCAAAACTTTCTCCCCTTTCTTTCTCCCAACCTGGCCATTTCACCAAACAGAGGATCCTCCATTTTATTGCTTGTTGGTTTATTGGCGAAAACAATACAGTGGGGGAGGTGTAGTGGTGAGGATGGATGGCAGTAAAAAGGTGCAATGTTATTATGTGTCCCTCTTCCTATATAAAACAAAACTATAGAAGAATTATATACAATGATATAAATGTACAATTGCTGTGGACCTTAAAGATGAACACAAAGTAGTTTTTTATCACACAATTATTGGCACTTTCATACAGGTTCTTTAGAAGATTATGTCTGTGAATTTAAAAGTATATATTTATGACATGATTTATGTGTGTCATAAACAGAACTATTATAATGCAAAATATTGCAGTGTGTAGTATTGTAAGTAAGTATTGTATGTGACTGGCAACAAGTATTAGTATAGGGTTGTATAATATGTCAGCAAAAACATTGTCATAAACATGTTTGTCCATACGTGGCACTTAGAGAAATGTATTATAATCTTATTTTAATTATAATTTAAACATATACAGTGAGTGTATATACGAGTACATGCTGTACTTTTACAACTTACATATTATCTGTAGAGTAATCCCGTGTGTCTGACTCACAATATGTCCACTTCACCGCCTCTGTCTAATGCCACAGTCAGAGGAGCGCACATGCACGTTCTGACACTGTTTTCCATTGACTTTGTAGCCTACAGAAAACAGTGGGAGAGGAGAAAGCAGAGATTTACAGGTATATCTGCACACTGATAAAGGGAGGAGAGGGGAGAAACAGAGAGAGAGAGAGACACACACACACACACACACACACACACACACACACACACACACACACACACACACACACGGAGGCATGGATACTGAAGAGAGCCATAAGGGCATAAGAAGAAACAAACAAAAAACAGTAAAATTGCAGGCCGTGGCGGCTGAACATAAGGGTACGGAAAAATGGGGCTCTGGCCCTGGTGTGTTAATTTACAGTTTTTTTCGATTGCTTAAACACTATTTTACAACCAAGGACTGGTTTTTCTAAACACTACACACAATTAGCACAACCACACACCCAATTAGCAGAACATCTCAGACTCTTTGCAAAATGAAACACTCTTGCAAAAATTATACATTAATTTATAAAAACCTATGCACATAATACTTTTAGCAATTTTACTTCTCAGTGATTAGAGTGTAAATGAAGTACGCAGAGAAAGTGCAAGTATACAATAAGTTCACCAAACACTACACAAGACCAATGCTGCAGACTGAGGAAAATATAATGTATTTCTCTCCATATACCAAAATCAGTCAACATGTCAACATGAATGAGAATCAACAACAAAATAAGTCCCAGTTTTCATACTACTACAGTAGTGTGCATAACACTGTTAGCTCAGCAAATAACAGACAAACATAAAATAATCTATCCAGTACAGGTTACAATTACAATGAAAAAATAAACAACAAACAAAAAAGAACTGAAAATACAGTGCAGAAAATACTAGACTTACCTGCTGCATTTTTATAGTGCTTAAACCTGATTAGTGTGTCTACAATTCAGTTCAAGCAATCATGTGTTTGGGCACCCGATGGCTGTGTTTCATAGATTGGCTCATAGGTGTGGTCATTTGACAGTCAGTGCTTTGGAATTGCAAGGATGTGACATTGTGATATACGTCTGTGTCTAATGTACTATACAAGTGTGTTTAGTGTTTTGCAAATCACTGTGTGTATTGTTTTGCAAAAAGTGTGAGGCTGACGTTGTGCTTATACTGGTGCACATCTGCGCCAATGTTTTGCTCCTTGAGGTTTTGATAATTGTGTAACACGTTTGATTTCAATGTGTAAGCAATCGACAAAAACTGTAACTTTGTGTGTGTCTGTGTGTGTGAGCACACATCCGCTCTATCTGCCCAGTGACCCAGAGGAAATGGTGAGAAGCGGAATGCTGTAATGGTTTAGAGTCGGAGGCAGACAAATATATAGAAACAGAACATTACACACCCTAACTGAATGTTAATACTCTGCAATTTGGCAGAAATCTGAAACGCTTCACATACGATTCCATTGGGCTTTGTGCTTTTGCCCGTTTCATTTTCAATATCGTTCCGCCTCAGGGAGATGCACTTTGTTTTACACTGATATGCTTTTTGTCTGCTTGGTCTGTGTCTGGGCACAGAATCAGCATATAGAGATACTGGTGTGATGCTTGTGTGGTCTGCATTCTCACTACCTTTCTATTTCTCACACACGCACATTGGAGTTCAACCAAAGCCCATGTGACAAAACTCATACTGAATTGTGTGTTCCTGTATTTGAGATTTATACATTTTTATTGTTTTATTTGATTTTGTATTATTATGCAAATCATTTCAAATACCAAACCAGAATCATTGTAAAGCATTACCAAACTGAATTGCTGAAAATTCATAGAGTCAATGTAAAGAGAAAATTAAATTGCAGTTTTTTTTTTTTTTTTATGTAACTGTGGTCAGGTAAAAGCCTTACCCTCAGAACAGGACCCAGCTGGCCGTATGTGTTAGTGTTAGGTATCTGACATTTCATTAAAGTCCATTATTGGTCATTGAATCAGCCAGCCAATATATCAGTCTAACTTTAAAGTTCATTAAAGTGTGTGATAATAAGACAAACAAATAATCAAGACTAAAGGACTACGGTGTGGATTGCATCCACCCACAGTGTAGAACAGACAAACAGCACAGGATGTTTTTCTTAGAGCTGTATCAGTAATGTAACTAGAAATGCCAGGAAGGACAACAGCATCATCAAAGTTTAAAAGAGTTGATTCTAATGAGAGTTATTAAATATGCTAAATTTCTTTCCTGCTCATTTAGATTTTGTTATTTGAGGTTTACAGCAGTGAAGTAGACAATGAGAAAGCTCAGGGAGTCAACAAAGTGTTTTGTCAAATACAATATCACACATTTCCAAGCAGTAGTTTTTTTTTCAACCTCGATACTGGTCAAAATCTTAACATGTGTTAGACAAAAGATCAAAGGTCACCAAAGTCATCATCCTGAAGATTGTGAATGTCCATAAGAAATATGAGAATTTGGCCAGTAGACAGATCTTGCTCTGGACCTAAGTGTTGAATGGATCAACCTAATGCCCAACATCATCACCTGGAGGCATCTAGTGAGGCAAAAAACAATCATAGGTTGATGACAAGACTATCTTATCACACAATCTGAAACAGACTTTTACAAATCTTTCCATGTTTTTTCAGTGGAGTCTGATAAACAGCACTTTAGGAAACGCAATTACTCCAACAAGAGATAACATATCGATATAAGAAAGATGAAACAGAGACACAAAACTGGTGACACAGAGGTTATCAAGTAATGATGCAGTTTCTATTCTTCGCTCAGTTCTATTGAACAGGAACTTCCTGTACTGTCCTGACAAATGATATAATCTACGTGACTGACAAATAGCAGTGAGTTGGTAACATCCCCATCTTGCAGAATGTGTCTCGCTGTTTTATTTTTGAGACATGTTCCCTGATGTGACGGATAAGGTTGCCGAGATGTTATGTAGAAGAAGGCTTTCATTTTGCAAATTCATGTGCGTATGTTTGTGATTGTGCATGTGTGCTCGGAGAGTGCTGGCAGATGATGGTGTTTGGATGCAGGGCACACAGATATATTTGTGGCCGTGGTGAGATTGTTTCATTGCATGTCAATGAGCCCCTGTGTCACTCCTGTGTGATTACTGCAAGAAATGACACAAATCAGCCCTTCAGCCCACAGAGACACAGAGTGGGAGAGATGAGGTTGGAGGGTGTTATAGGAGGAGGGGTGATTTTAGAAAGAGCAAGACTTGATGTTCTCAGATAATCTTGAGCATGTCTGTGCTCTGTTTGTTAATGGGTGTGTGTGTGTGTGTGTGTGTGTGTGTGTGTGTGTGTGTGTGTGTGTGTGTGTGTGTGTGTGTGTGTATGTGAGACCAAGTAGAGGTGACTGATGGGACGTTTTGTCCCTGAAGTCCTGACGAGACTGAGCTGCATCTGGAGACCACACACACAAACAACACACACACACACACACACACACACACACACACACACACACACACACACACACACACACACACACACGCACATGCACTGTTGTGCTCTTTTAATGAGTGTATCAGAGAACAAAGCTGATAAAAAATGCGAGCCATGGCCCAGCCTTTAAAAAGAGAATAAGAAATGGGCTACAGTGCATGCCCAATCACACAGCACACACAGCACATGCACAATGCATACTCTCCCATGCTGTACTGGAATGAAAACTACACACAAACAAATAAACACACAAATGCAAATTTCAAATGCACAAATTACAATTACAATTACAAATACAATTAACGAACATGTCAGTGTGGGTACAACACTCCACTGTACAGGATGGCTTTGACATCTGCATTTCCATTTCACTTCCTCTGCAGGAGTGGCACTCAGAATACACAATCAAACACATTCCCTACTTTTTGCAGTGTGTGTGTTTGTGCAACATAACATTAAATATTTTCCAGTATATGTTTAAACTGTTATTTTTAGATGTCCCCACTGCTCCTAAAATGTTTGCTTTGTTATTTTCCATAGTCTTACTCCACTCTGCATTTTCTGCCCTCTCATTATCTCCCATTCTTTTTTCACCTCATGTCACTCCTTTATATTGTTTTGAAAGTGTAATTTATCTTTATAAATAGACACAAACAGTGCCCATAAACTTTGTCTCACTTTCATTGCCCTGCTAGTTTTTCACTCTCAAATATGTACTTGTTCCTGAGGTATCTCTTCTCGATCTTTGACTCATTCTTGGCAGTTGCTGTTGGTTTGTTCCCCACTAGGTGGCAGTGGCACTACACTGATGGCTCAGTGGAGGTATCAGGCTTGGATGGAGCTGACACATTCCCAGAAAGTTTCTGAACATAGCAGCAGACTGAGCTGCATATCAATGAGTCATGATGAATATTGAAGGTTCGAAGAGGAGAACATTTTGTTATTGATGTGAATCTGTTGTCTTTCATTTAGATTGCAGAATTAGTCCCTTTGTAAAGAGAGGTGTGTTGACACACTCTTATGGCAGGATGGTAATTTACTCTGTATGTATGTGTGTATGTCTAGGAGTGCAAACGCATCAGAAGCTGTCACTCAGCTGTAATTAGGAAGAGTCTCTCCTGCTGTCCTCCTGTGTGTGTGTGTGTGTGTGTGTGTGTGTGTGTGTGTGTTTGTAGAATATCAACTTGTGTTTGATCATCTGATTTGCTGCCATTGAATGTTTTAACTATTCTATTTGTCTTAGGTACACCCATTTTGGAATAAATTTAAGTTGCATTATGGACACTGTTTTAGTGTGTCCATATGTGTGTGTATGCTCATGACAGAGTATGAGGGAGTGTGCGTGTGTGTGTGTGTGTGTGTGTGTGTGTGTGTGTGTGTGTGTGTGTGTGTGTGTGTGAGTGTTGTGAGAGAGAGGGAGAGCTGTGTGATCTAGAGTGAGGATCACATTTAGCCTGGGGGTAGGTGAACCTTTTGTAAACAATGGATCTAACAGAATCTAGGCTTTCACATCTCTATCCTTGTGTGTGTGTGTGTGTGTGTGTGTGTGTGTGTGTGTGTGCGTGTGTGCGTGTGTGTGTGTGTAGACCTTCACACAAGGCCATTGGAGGCCACTGAGAAACCCCAGGGTAGGCGGGCCACTCTGACCGAGTGTCTTTGTACCTTCCTTTCTCCAGGAGTTTCTTCTGTTTGAGGTGAGGAAGAGGAAGGAGAAGAAAAGGAGGAAGAGAGGGTGAGGGCTGAGGTGTGAGTGAATGCAGCCATGGCCTGTACACCCTGTCCATAGAGAAGCTACTAAGTGGAAGACAGATCAAAGAAGATAGAGACGACCAACAGGTGACACCACATCCTGCTCAGATGCACAAGAAGGCAAAAAGAAAAAACATCTTGTGCTGCAACTAATGATTATTTTAATTATCGGTTCATCTTTATTTTTAGTCATTAAATGATTCATTGCTTAGTCTATTAGGCAAATGTCAGAAAATAGTGAAAATGCCGACATCTTCAAATTGTTTTGTCCAACCAACGATTTAAAACCCAAAGATAACAGATCTGTGTGGATAGAAAACAGAGGAAAGCAGCACATATTCACATTTTAGGACCTACATTAGAACCAGCAATTCTGCTTGACAAATAACTTAAATGATGAATCCATTATCACAAAATATGAACTAGTCGTTTCAGCAAAAAATTGAAATACAGCTGAAACGATTTGTTGATAAACAGAAAATGAATCAGCAATTATTTTTGGTTATTGGTAATTTTCCTAGAAAAATATGCTAACTCTTCACTTGTTCCAACTGCTCACATTACTTCACTTGCTACCTTCTTTTAGTTTTGACGGTTGGTCGAAACAAAACAAGCAATTTAAAGACATCACCTTGGGCTCTGGGAAAGTGATGTGATGGATGATTTTCACTGTTTGTGGACGTTTGATATAAAATAAAATATAATCAATTAATCAAGGAAACAATTTACAGAATTATCAATGAGGAAAATACTAATTACTTTCTGCCCTAATCCAAATATTATATTTCTGAGCTTAGCCTCATGTTTCTTTGTAAATTTTCATGACTCATAAAGTCAACTTTTTGTAATTATCTGCTGCCAGAATAAATTGGAAGAGTTTATCCTAATGTGATACTAATAGGCATGAAAGGATGCTGGTAGCATTCTGAAGTGGTACCTATGGTGAGTTAGCTATACCCACATTATGTGTGTCTGTGCTGGAAGAATTTTTTTCTTCCAGAAGGTTTATTCATTTATTCTGTTCTCGAGGTTATCATTTTTTCCTTTGACCTTTGCAAGCTCGCCTCTCACATTTTTTCTGCTTTTTTTATAAAGCAATATTTTTGCTCTTCTGCCTCCTGTCTTCTTTTGCTTTTTATGGGGGGAGGGAGTTCTAACCTCTTCTCATGCTCTCTTCCTCCTCCTCTCCCCCCTTTTGCTCGCTCTTTGCCCCTCTCTGTCCTCTATCCCTCTCTCAGGATGAAACTGTGGGGGAGGTCAGCTTGGCCTGTGCAGGTGGCCTTCCTTGTTGCCTTGGTGATGCTCTGCGTTGACCCGGTGTCCGCTGGCAGCCGTAACCATCGGGGACCGACAGGTACACCAGGTCTTGCTCTGAACCCCTCCTTCCAACACCACAAGAGGTTAATTACACTGTCACTGCCAAGGTGTAACACATGTTCCCTGAGCCTGTCGCTGACTGAGGGGGCTCCGTGATGTGCTCTGTCCCGCAGTATGACATAATGTAATCTAGACAAGATCTCGTTTTGGGCTTGGACGCAAACACATCCCTGTTTGAATGATTGAGCCCATTCAGATTCAAATGGCACTTAAGCTGTCAGGAGCTGTCAACACAAATAGATCAGTGTGGGTGTGATCTGATCTCTTCTGAGTAGTTGCAGACTTCCAGCAGTTCAGGACTGATGCTGTTGTTTTTAAGAGGCTGGATTCTTAGTGGATTAGGGTTGCTTTAAAATAGGGTGTATGTCTCGTGCGGAAGAGGCCTTATATAGGCTCATGACTTCTAATCCTCAGGCTCCTAATTGCCAGTGCCTACATTAATATGCATAGCTCTGCAGTATCCCCTTTAACCAAAGCACCACTTCACTTATTCACTGAGAAATCCATGAAAAAAAATAGAAACCATAGCCAGTGCTGACTTAATTTAGGCCCCCAAGCTAAATCTATTCACTATCCTTAATTTCCATAAGTCATGGAGACAGGCCTCCACTCAACCAAAAATGACCAACACAGTCTTATTAATATTTCATTGGGGCTGGCTGAAGGGACAGTTGTTCTGAGTCACAGCATCTTGCTCCTCAACGTTTTTGGGACAACCTCCCAAGTCACCTCCTCCTCACACTTAATTAGGACAATTTCCTTAATTATCTCTTGGTCCCTACGCTCTCACTGCTTGTGTTTTGCAAGGTGACCTTTATGTGCCACAGAAATGCTACCAGCATTCAGTCTGTGCAGTGAGTGATGGTATTAGTTTCTTTTTGGTGGAGAGGAGGCAGCCTGCTTACGGCAGGGACATTACTAATTGCAGGCCCTGTGTGTTGTGAAGGTCAGCATGGGTGGCCGCCACCTTCTTATTTCACTCTTGCTGTGAAACAAGATTACTCGCTCCCAAACCGACTGGTGCTTTTTATTACTCTAATTGGTGGAAGTTAGGAATTGTGAATACCAACACGACACACACGCGTGCACACACACGCGCACGCACACACACACACACACACACACACACACACACACACACACACACACACACACACACACACACACACACACACACACACACAGGTTTTGAGGCTGAGAAATAATTGGCTGTATGTTATGACTGCTAGATACGCTTTCTGTGTTTTCTACTTAAGTGTTTTTACTGCTGTTCAGTTGGCAGGTCAATGAGAAATTGTTTGATCTGTGTTTCAGGTGATGTACCGTTTGCTGCCACATGGAGGCTCTAGAGGTTAAAAAATGCTCCTTAAGAAACATGTATTTCTTTTTTAGTCTCATGTCATTCTCAGAGGCAATCTGTCATTTTACAGAAACTCACCTAAAAACAAATCTATAATGGGAATGGATGGAATGAATGTCAACTAACTATCAGACATGATATGACTGACAGCTGTCACTTTAAATAAATGTAGAAAAACAACATCTGCTTTCCTTTTATTTTTTGGCATATATATATATATATATATATGAATCGATTTTTGTTTTGTTGCACATGACCTGCATTAGGCAAGTACTGGATACATCTTAAAATATATATAAATAAGAACAATGAACCTAAACAAAACACATTCTGAGAAATCTCACAGGAAATAGCTTTCCCCTCAGGTCCATATCTTAACACTGAAACATCCAGCACACACAAATGATCAACTAAGTATTCATTACTCATCCTCCTTTCACAGTGGCCCCTCTCACAAATAGAAAAATATGATATATATACATACATGTGATGCTGTTCATTTAGCCTATTACTATTTTTTAATATCAATTACATAGAGCAATTTATAAGCAGGTCCACACAATATATTGCATTCCAAAAGCTGCCAAGGTAATGCAACACAAACAATTATGCACGCTGAACATACTGTATGTGTCAGTATGTAACTTTCTTGTAACTTTCTGGTAAATTGATTGATTGTGCTCTTACAGTTGCAACCAACATTCTCCTGTATTTTGACAATGAAATCTACTCATGTACCGTTTTTCTTTTCTTGTTTGTATACTTAAAATTCAATAATCTGAGACCAGCAGTTAAATCACAAGCTTGCTGAACTAATAGTGAGTATGGCCACAGCTTGTTATAGCATGTAACAATTTCTTTTAGCTTCTAGGACCAATTGCTAATCTCTGTTTCAAAGTATCGTTGATCACAAATTAAATCTTAAATTCCCAGAAAGATACATTTCTTCATGATTTCATGAAGTGTTAGTGGGACCTCCTATTCTCTCCTTGGTTCTTTTTACATGAAAAGGTCTACTTTCATGTGCACTTTAAAAGCAAGCTTGTTGTACACACAACTGTGTCCATGCACTTCTATATTTGACCATTCTGTACACCAGTCTGTGAATCCTTATCTGAGGCTTCTTATAAGATGTCTCCTTAGTGAGCAGGTTTTATTCAGGCTGTTCTCATGGATCATTCGTACGTATATAGCTACGGAAAGTAATGCACTGCTGTTTGTGTGTATTCAATGTATATATTACTGTGTGCAGCACCATGACTGCTGATGTATATATGCAAAGTACAGGGCTTTCAAGTAGGAGAGCGGAGTTCATGTCCCAGAAGAAGGGAAAAACACAAGACTTTCACCCAGGAAATGGGTGTTTGTGTCTCGGGAACTGTCGCCGTCGCATGACATTAACTTTTTGTTGTTTAAACTTAACTGCAATGGCTGCTTAAACGACCAGGGCCTCGCGGTTATCTGTAGCTGGCTCACAGTTGCTTTTTGTCGTCACGTGACTGGCCGGAGATATCCATAATTTCGTAGGATATCATACGAATTGTATACGGAAAAAAATTGTGCGATATCATACTGTCAAGGGTTAACCACAACCCTAGGAAAACTTGATGCTATCGTTACTTGTCTAGGGGCTTCCAGAGTTTTGGCCACCCGTGCATATGAAGACGCGGCTGCCAGGCTACAGGTAAAATGAATCGGCCTACCTGTCATCTCTTTGGCTCAGTGTTGCTTCGCTCTGTCACCCGACCAGCCCTCTCTCTGTGGTCCGGCGCGTGGTCAACATCGGTACTCCCTTGATAGTTTATTTGTAGACATTTGAGACGCGGACAATAACATCAACACAACTTGATGGGGAAAAAAAGATTCTCCGTCTCGACACTCAGCAACAGCAGCTCTTCCTGAACTCCGAACTCTCCTCTCTTCCAGCTGTTCACAATCTCCCCACATTGTAAACTCCCAGCTGCCTTGCGAGCATGTGACCCACACTCACCTAGCTTGGCAACAGGCAGAACAGGGGTACTAAGTATGGCTGAGCAACCTTTATGACAATTAGCATAAAGCCGGTGGGCCAGTTAAACACTGATAATGTCAGGAGGATTGATGGGCTGAGTTAGACCAGGGTGAGGAGGAGATCGAGCCATTGAGTGAAAGGGTAATGAGTGATCTAAGAGGGCAAATGAAAAAAGCAAGGAAAAAGGGTTGGAAATAAAAAAAAATAGTTTTAGCAACTAGGTAATATGCAAATATGTTTATTGTAGTAAAACGGTTATGGGAAGATGTTTGACATGGTTTCCAACCTTGTTCCACACAACTGATCACTGTAATCTTTGAGACTTGTGTGTTCCTACAGATATGTGTAGTATTTCATCTCTACATTGACTTTGCTGCCTCTGACACATTTTCTAGATATCTGGCCTTTCATAGCCATGGACATGCTTGTCAGGTATTGATGGGGGGAAAGACACAGCTTTTTGATAAATTGCATGATGCTCCTGCATGCCTGAGTCTGTCAGAATACATCAATCGCCTGGCTAACCCATCAGTTCAAGGTAGCTTGGTTTGTTGGCTGCCCAGCTACTGCTGCCACCCCCTACCACCTTATCTCCCACCCCACCTCCCTTTTGCCTGCTGTGGGAATAAAAGCATTTAGCCATGCCTGAGAAGTCTTTTCATCTCAGCGTGTGCTGGGCTCTATTACATTGAGATGGCCATAACAGAATAGTTTAAAGGCAACATTGAGACATTAGATACACTGTTATTATGTGTATATGGCTAGAGGCTGACTGCTCAACACATGAATCTTAAGCAGATGATGGCTGAAAGGCAGCAGTGCTCTAAACAGGGGCTGGTGGAGGGAAGACAAATCTGAGAGTGCTCACAGTCAAGCTGCAGTACTTCAGTCTGCACTCCCGACCACTGTTTGTACTCTTTCGATTTAGACTTCTTGGTTTTGGTCAAAGCTATTGACCCAGCTTTTTGCTGGTAACTCCTGGAACTCTCTCAGGAGATCAGGAATGATCTGCTGAAAACACACGCTTGTTTTAAATGAAACACACAAATCTAATCTGTGTAGCAATCTGAAAACTGAGTCTGTTTTGACAACTTCCATTTTTAGCCCCACATTTTTAGTGACTGTAGGTAGATAGTCTGTATGTCTGTGCGTCGACCCAATTTTTTTATGTACATTTCCATGCGTGATTTTTTTTAAATATACGTATAAATCTGAGTTTGCCACTCAGAGTTTGCTAATCACTTACTAGACAAAGCAGCTAGACAAAGCTTAGGTTTTGACATATATTTGTCACACACAAGTTTTAATAAAATGTTTTGTCTACTGAGGTTTTTTATTTTGTCATTCCATGCTTAAGCTTTAAACCAGCTTGTGAAAGTCACCTTCTCTCCTAGTAATCTTCCATGTCAGTCATGTTTAAAGGTGGATAATTGGCTTCTTAGAACATGACGGTGTCAGATGTAATGTGATAAAGTAGATGAACAGCCTATGTATGTTTTGCCTAATTATTTTACATATGTCTTATTAGATCTTTTTTTTCCTTCCATTTTTGTGTGTTTTTTTTCTGCACTCTTGCCTAAACTCTAAGTTGTTGTCCATTATCCCATCCTCTTTCAGTCACTCTGTTTTCTGATTTGTACTTGTCTGGAGACAGTCACTTTTAAATAAAAATCAACACATTTAAAAAAGAATCGATTATTTTTCCCACCCCTACTAAACATCAACATTTTAGCATTGTCAGTGTTAGCATGCTGTGCTTATGATACAGACTCACGTAGCTGCTGGCTTGGCTTCACGCTCCTAGTCTTGTTAAATTTAATGTGAAATGCTCCAGCCACATCTGTGTACTGTAATTAACTACAAACAATACATGGAAAAAATATGTTTATTGTGCACTAAAGTTATTACTTACACAGTTCATTATGAGAGTCTTACAGGAGTGTTGTCTATAAAGACAAGACATTGCTTTACACCTCTTGTTTCTGGCCAACAAGAGTGGGTGGTTTTAAGTTTATTTTTCCCACATCAAATAGATTTTGGCTGTAAACTCTGTATGGCTCTGACCTCTATTGATCAGTTACATACCATGGGTGCTCAAAGGTATAATTCATAGCACACACTTACAAGCTAACACACATTACATTTAGACATATGCTATAGTAAATTAATGCATATGCTGACATATCCTTCTCATGTTTGTCACAAATTGTATTTTCCAGCACATTATCACTGGTGCAGCATGATAAAAACTTTTCTCTGCATGGGAGAAAATGCCAGCTGTCCATTATTAAAGCAAATAAAGTGATACGATTACAGGATTACAGGATGCCTGATGATTGATGTTCAACACTAATGTAGCTAAGACCTTTATTACTGCTCACACCATGGTTTTATTCTTTACTCACATTTCTGTAACACCACACAGCAATTGTGCCACCTCATCACTGGACTGATGGCAGTTTTTCACTGTCAAATAGTTTGACTTTGGTCTTGATACAGAAGCTGAGAGCAAAACCACATACTAAACATACTTTTTTTAAATTTATTTTTTGGGCATTTTTTAGGCCTTTATTTGACAGGACAGCAGAAGACATGAAAGGGGAGAGAGAGGGGGAATGACATGCAGCAAAGGGCCTTGACCTGGGCCAGCTGAGGAGCAAACCCCTACACACGGGTGCCCGCTCGACCAACCGAGCCATCCAGGCTCCCCAAACTAAACATACTTAACTTGTACTTAACATATATTTCAATTTCTGAGGTTAAAGAAATCATCATATAATAAAATAAAATAAAATATAATAAATAAAATATTTTGAGATATTATGTAATTTTGTATGTAAAAGCTTGCAGGTCTGAAGAAATTAATAATTTGTTGTTGCTTTAACATGCACACTGTTAGTGATCATGTCCGCACTCACACTTGAAAATGCAACTGGCCTCTTTCACAGCCTTTTTATCTGCATGATATAATTTATGTGAACTTTTCAGACTGATATAAATCTTACTGAGGTAAATTCCTTTACTAAATTGTCGTATGAATGTGTTCATCATCCATCATGTGTGAAGTGATGTGACAACATTTCAGAAATATTTAGTAAACTGCAAAAAGAAGCACACCTTTTTTATAGTTTTTTAATCATGATTTTGTTCCAGTTAATGATAGTTACAACGTAACGAATCATCATCAGTGCAGAAAATGTGTTTTTGCATGCGGTTTGTTGTGCTGCTCCCTGAGTACACAGGCAACCTCTGTGCACACTGAAGTTGTTTTAGAATAGGCTTTTAGAATATTTGCTTAAAGAGCACCTTGGGCTCTCTTTTCTCATTAAGCTGCGACTGTAACCCACAAGAAAACCCAACGATAACCCTCCTCACATACATTAGAGTTCATATAGTTTAAAAATACAAACAGCCCCGGTCCAGGTCTGATGTAGGCAAAAAAAAGAGGAGACCTGTGAACCTTCTGACCTCATTATGCCAGCAGAAGGGGAGCTGCTCTTTGTTCTCTACTGCCTGTGACATCACTTCTTTTCCTCCTGTATGACTCCTTCTCTCTCTCTCTCTTTCTTTCTCACTAACAAGCTGTCTATTTCTGAGATGGGGGCAGCCGATTGACCAGCATTACCCAGTCACCGCTCTGCATTTTCAGTACAGAGTAATAAAATTGAGAGCACGAGTCTGATTAAAACTAAGGCAATTTGATTGTGTTTGAATCTGACTTTGTAACTCTGTGCTTTAATTGTGATTATTACAGTTATAATCACAGCTGCGCTCATAGTTCTTGTTCCATTGAATTCAGTTACATTTTATTATATTCCAGATTTTTATCAGTAGCTATGGGCTATATCTGTTTGTGTGTGTGTGTGTGTGTGTGTGTGTGTGCGCACGCAGAGTGGTAATCCGGCACCTGCTCCAGCCTCAGGAGAGCCTGAGACAGAGGAGTGAGGGAAATGAAAGTGGAGGGATGATAGCGGAGGGGCGCCCTCAGAGAGCCTGGGATCATTGATGGGGCTCTCTGGAGAAGACAACAAACAAACTTTAAATCAGAAAGGATGAGAGGGGCCATGGCCTGCAGAAATGGAACCCTCTACAGAGTGTGTTTGTGCTTTGTGTGTGCTGTGTTTGTGTGTTCGCTGCTGCTGCTGTGTGTGTGTGTGCGTGTGTGCGTGTGCGTGTGCGTGTCTGCGTGCGTGTGTGTGTGCGTGTGTGTGTGCGTGTGTGCGTGCGTGTATGTGTGTGCGCGTGAGTGCGTGCATGCTTTTGTGTTTGCCTGCAAAGCTCATTCAGCTGAACATGAAAAGTTTTGGAGTCAGGGTAAAGTCACGTACATAAATGAAATCTGGGCTTATGACCAAGGTTTTTCCAGGGCTGTAAAGAGGCTTATAGGTAGTAATGTCGCCAGCAGGGTCTGCTCTATTCGGGAAACAGTGCCAGAGACTCTCAGGAGTGCACAACAAGCTTTGAGAGGGAAGATAAGGCGTCTGGAATCTGTTCGGAAGCCATAAGCAAAGATTAGATTTACTAAACATTTTCCCCAACATTTGTGGTCGGCACATTCTCCTTCAGGTGGCAAAACTCAAAACATTCATATGTTTACTGTAATGTGCTGAGTGAAATGTAACATTAGCATTGACATTGTACAGAACACACTTCTAAACATTACCACACAACACAAGCCCATTCACACATTATCCTCGCTGCATCCTCATGCTGTTGTGAACAGACCATACACAAATACATGTGGCAGAAATAATAATGTTAAGATTTGAACAGCTACATACCCAACTGTCCCTGCAAGAAAGCCTATTGTTTCAGTAACACACGCACACACGCATGCATGCACAAAACTTTGGGTTAAAATTTACTTTAAATTAAGCGTGCCCTTCTGTCCCATTACCGTCAAGAGAATGTTATAATTAACCAGACCAAGGTCCCCGGGGAAGTGTGATGATAATCAAGGGAGATTAGACGCTGTGTGTGTGTGTGTTGGAGGTGTCAAGTGAAAAGCAATTATCGTCATATAAAGTATGGCTTTCAGGATCACACAGACACAAATGCAGAGAAGAACACACACATGGAGATATAAACATAAAATGTGAAGATGTGTAAATACAGGTGCACACGTGCAGCCTTGCAGCCGTATCTCTCTCTCACACACACACACACACACACACACACACACACACACACACACACACACACACACACACACACACACACACACACACACACACCTACCTACTGTATGGTATATGTACGTACACACCCCCACTTGTGTATATTTAGACATGCACAGTGATGGCCAGAACCCAGAAAGATGTATCCTACCAGTGGGTTGCTTTACCACATCATGACTCATATAATGTGCACGTCTTTTCAACACTTAGATCAAGTGGTTTATTATGTCTGAAAGGAGTCAAAAGAAAAGATTATGTTTTCAACATTACTTGTTCTGTTTTTTTCAACAGAGCCACTGTGTCTCAGTTAATGAGGGCACTGTGCTAAGAATAAAATTAAAGTATCACTAAAGAGTGTTTACTTATGAATCAAAGAGTGTGAGACTGGAATAAATTGAGGAGTTTATACAAAAGTAAATAATTCGACAGAGGTGTTTAATCCTCAGAGAAGCTCATGTGGTGTATATTTGATTGTTATTTGCAGCACACATTTATTTGAATTTAAACTCAATTTTATTGCAGCAACAAACCGTCAAAACACCAATAAGCCGTTTTACAAAGGTCTATGAATTTCTATCAAATAATCCCCCTCTCCTTTCCCCTTTCTTTCTCTCTCTCTCAGTCTCATACCAGGTGAAGCAAGGGACATGTGAGGTGGTGGCCATCCATCGCTGCTGTAATAAGAATAAGATTGAGGAGCGCTCTCAAACCGTCAAGTGTTCCTGTTTCCCTGGGCAGGTCGCTGGCACCACAAGAGCCAGACCCTCCTGTGTGGAAGGTAAAAACTCCACAACCCTGTGTGTGTGTGTGTGTGTGTGTGTGTGTGTGTGTGTGTGTGTGTGTGTGTGTGTGTATGTGTGTGTGGGTGGGTGTGTGTGTGTGTGTGTGTGTGTGTGTGCGTGTGTGGGTGTGTGTGTGTATTCATATATCTCAGTGACATATTGTTTTTGCAACCCCTCAATCCAGATAATTTCCCAAGGGTGCAAATGTATCCACTCAATAAGACATCACCATTTAAAGTATAGAGTTCCAACATGTGTGTTCATTTCTTGTAAATATACTGTATATATTTGTATATGTATGAGGAAAATCAGAAGTTTTTATCATATACTGAAACTATGTTTTGAAAACAACAGTATATTACTGTAAAGGGGTACTCTTCCCTTGAGCAAATCACCTACATGACAGTGATTCTAGTAGAGCTGCTCATTGACCAACAGTCTACTGTAAGTCTGGTTCTACTGGCCAGCAAAGAGAAAGAATCAAGGTGTCTTGTTGCTTTTTATACACATTTCCCCACAATTCTTCAAAATTCTGCCAAACACGTTTGGTATTTTTTAGAATCGTTATAGGAACATGCTTAGAATTTCTTTATTTATTAATTTTTGTTTTATATGCTTGGCTGCACAACATGTTTTTGTAACGATCGACGCACTGCTGAATCTTACAGGGTCAAAGAGGCTAAAAATGTTTTTAATTATCCTGCATCATTAAATTGGCTACATGAATCATCTCACACAAAACAAATCATTACCAGATTCATTACAACATAAATAAATGAGTCCATTGCAGGAAAGATTAATAGGTTGCACTTTTTTTTTAAATGCTGCCAAGTTAGATTCCTATGTGGAAATTGATTTTCTTATGGCACAAAACAGGACATCGCTCTTCTTCGAGCTCACACAGAGCTAAACCTTTTAAATGTGTTTGAAAACATGTAAAGTTGTAATAAAAAATGTGCTGTATGAAAGGAGAAGCAAATACACGACAGCTGTCAGCCAAGACTGCCTCGGCTTCAAGACTTGAATTGAAACTGCTTTTTAAAAGGCCGGATTTTATTTGGAACAGCATTCCATTTCCTATTTATATGGGCCACTTGCATATACGACAGATGGTGATAGAGGAAATATTTTTTTTCTGATCTCTTCTAAATGTCAAGACAAGATGTTGACCTCAGGAAGACTAGTAACCATGCTGTGGTAACTAATGGGTATCCAACTAAACTGATAACCCAAAGATTGGCAAGAGGGATGTTTTGGGGGGGGGGGAATATGGGTACAATCATAACATCAAATCATTATGTCGTTGATGATGTTGAATCAGTAATTAAAAAAATACATGTTGAATGTATTTGGAAGAGAAAGAATGTGGAGGAAATAGATTATCCAAGGAATTCTGCTCACACATACGCAGCAAACATATGCACGTTTGTGTCTGCTACTGCGTGCTGTGTATGTGTGTAGCGATGATGGACAGATGACAGCTGCAGGTCGTTTTCATAGACCTTTGTTCCACCTGTTTTTCCGCTCCGTGAGCTCCTGCCCAGCAAGAAACAAGAAGTGTCACTGACCCCTATCATCCACAGACGCTCCGCTGAGATCACAAACATACACATAGTGTCTGCCAACCCGATCCAATCACGCTGTATTAGCCCCCTACCAGAGGAAAATACATTGTTGTCTCATACGTGAGTAGAGCCAGTGAATCTCCAAAGCACAAGGGTTATTCAAACTGTTAAGGTCAGCCGGGGGGATGGAGGGGTGGAAACTGAATCCACGCTCACACAGAGCTGACTGTATTTTCTCAGACTTGGAACTTGATCAGCATTGCAGTTTTTGGTTTGTTTATTTCCAATGAAAAAAGAGTATCAGCCCATTATCATGCTAATGCAGTTAATCAATGATATGGTAATTATGAAGAGGCATATAAACAAGACAACAAGACACCTTATTCACCCACCCAAGCTTTAGTTCCTTCACTTCTATTGACAGACTCAATATAGTACGGTAACAAGAAGAAATTCAACTTATTTAGCTTGGTAAATACAAACTAAAAGGTTATTTTACTTGAGGAAATGTAAAAAAAACAACTACTAAGCATTCATTTGTCCTTTTTGTGTATTTGGCTAATGATTTAATTGTTGTGTTTTGTTGACATTGGCTTTACTTCCTCATTGTTAATGGTCCCACAGAAGAATATTTCTTGCATCATTTGTTTGCTTTTCTTCTGACCTTATTAAACACAATATGTAGAAAGGTATTTAGTGGTAACCTTTCTCTTTGGCCTACAAATTTAATGAGGGTGACAAAATACAGAAATAACCAGAAAGTATTGTTATTACACCCAACATACAGTATATATTTGTTGTTTTATATGTTCCATGGTCTATACTTGTTTTGACATTTACACTATGCTATCTTTATAGGGGCATTGCTTATGTTTGGGGGTCAATTAGACCACTACAGAGGTCTAACTCTAGAGCTTTTATTAAAAAACTCTAATAGAAATCCAAATAGACTTATTTTGAAATTTGGGAGAGGTATTGCTGCATGAAAGGTACTGTCAACACCAATCACAGATATAGAGAACATAGAATCTGTTGTATTTAACCATGTTTTATTTCTGGGGTTCAAAGCACAGCATTTGGGCAAACTAACTATTATTTATTCCTCTCTTTCATTTCTTGTTTTCATTTCATTCATTTACACCCTAAACTGCACACTTTCATTTTTGCTTTTTGGTGAGTCATTTCATTCCTTTCAAAAGAAACAAGCAAATCTCATGTATGTGAATTTCAGTGTAAATCACTTCTGACTTCCTGTACTGCAGGCATGTACTCTAATTTTCCAAGCACCTTCTATATTCAGTAATCACAGCCATCTATACAGCACCCGACTTAATGCCTCCATCCAGCATGTTGCCATTCCTGCATGTGGCCAGTAGACGGTGCTTTTCCCATTCAAATGACTCAGTCCCAAACATACCTGCTAGATCATTTCAGCACTATTTTCACCAAATAAAAAGATAGATTTGTTGTTTAACCTCTTTGATGAGTTCCTAGATGGGAACAATTGCTTGATAATAATAAAATCAGGCAACCATAGCAAAGATGATTGGCTTTGTAATGAAAGTTGGGATAAATAAGGAATCATGTGAAGCTTTGCTAACCTCTCAGAATAGGCATTGCCCTGATGCTTTGCTTTTGTTTGTTCACTTCTCCTTAAATACGTGGTATAGTTTACTCAGAGGAAGGCATGACGCTGATGAGAAGCTAATAGACTGGCGGTTATATCTGTCACTGACTGTATATAGACTGACTGTCATTCAATGATAAATTCCTTTTGATGGTCTAAATCATTTTTCCTCATTCTCCCTTACAATTTCACACACACACACACACACACACACACACACACACACACACACACACACACACACACACACACACACACACACACACACACACACACACACACACACACACACACACACACACACACACACAGCGTAGTTCCTCCATCACATTAGTCATGAGGCTTTCTAATTTCCTATTCAGATCTCACCTCCGAGTCTCACCACCTCTCACTTCCAAACCCAGTGCTCAGCAGCACTTATCTCATGAGTCATGCTTGACCTCTGAGTTCACAGTAACAAAAGATCTCACCTTGTCTAACACTACGCACTCACACATGCGCGCGCACACACACACACACACACACACACACACACACACACACACACACACACACACACACACACACACACACACACACACACACACACATATGCTACTGTCACCTTTTAGGCTTGAGCACTGATGGAAAGAGACATACCCCTCTCAGTAGCCAGCCTTTGTAGCAAAGCCTAAGTGTAAATGGAGTTACATTATTGATGCTGGCTGAAAGAGGAGTAAATGGCAACAGGTCCCATTACTGGCTGCTGCATGGTGTGGTCAATTTCTGTGAAACTAACAGTTTTTAAGTGAACTCCATTCCTCACAATATTCTTTTTTAATCATAAGAAACACACGTCTTTTTGTTTTTATTTTCTAGAGTGTGAAGAGTTTTCAGAGGTAGAATTGATAATAGCTGATAGAGGTCAAGAGATTACTGTAATATGTCTGTTTTTAAGAATACCCTACAGGAGAAATGCACTGGGTCCACTTGTATGTCTGCGTTTCATAGATTTCACATTTGGAGACACATTTTGGAGAAGAAAATAGCTTATCTGAGTGCAGACAAAATGTGTGTCCACTGTTTTGTTTTTTTACTGCAGTAGCATTCAGGATAAGTGAAGTGTTTTTTGTCTCAATTGGGGTTCTGCCAAATTTAGTTAAGCTCACACGGCTGGTTAGGAATGTGGTTGGTAATGGCCTGGGCGTGTGTGCACCTCTAGGGAATGAATGTAAGTCTGCGCAAAGTCCAAAAAGAAAGCTATCCTCACATAAAGTATGTGGGTTCTTACCTCTTGCTTATATGTTTTGCAGTAGTTGAAAAAATACTCATATTTACCTACATATTCTTCACTAAATGTCATCAGTAAAACAATGTATACAAATCTCTATTAGAAGACCTGCATTCAAAGTAGGCTATGTAAGTTCGGAAGTTCTGTTAACACTCTTATGAAGGCTTTGTGCCTAAGTGCGTAAGTGTATTTCTATTGTGATGTAAGCCAGCCAAATACACAAGTGAAAGGTGAGCATTTTGTCCTCCTGGACTTTAAATCTGAGATGTGCTACCTTTTTACATTTCTTTGGAACATGCCAATTGGATTTTGAGTCTAGCACTCCACTGAGAATTCCGTTGTTGAAGAGCAACCTCCTTCTCTTACATAGGCTGTGTAAGAATTAGCATCAAATGTAGTGTGCCAAATGTAAAGGTTCTCATTAAGAAGAATGACCCCTTTCATAGTGTCAAATTATCAACGCATTACTGTAACATGTAAGGAGCATTTAATGTTGTAGATGATACATGCAGAGCTAAATGGAAGCACTTTATATACTGCTTGGTCGTTTAACCTTTAACGATGTGTGACATTAAATGAACCTCTAGGCTTTTGTCTGAAAAGTAGTAAATGCAACCATTAGATAAATGTACAAAGGGTACAAAATTAGTCAAATTTACACATAATTGAAATACTCAAAATTGTACTTACCAGGGAAGTACAGTACAGTACTTGAATAAGAGTAACATGCCAGCTCTGCATTTATGTGTGTCTGGGAGTTTTCTGAATATCAGTAAAAATTACTTTAAATCTTTCCAAAGACACTGTCATTAATAAAGTGTGTTTGATGGTGGAGAAAGACAGAGAGCACAGCGACCTGATAAAAACAATGAATGAGGGGCGGTCTCTAGTTCACCCAGTAAGTGCGTTCGCCCCATGTTGGCTGAGACCTGCAGCGGCGCCGGTTCGTATCCGTCCTGCTGCCCTTTGCTGCGTGTCATCCCCCATCTCTCTCTCCCCCTTTCATGCCTATCCACTGTCTCTATGTAATAAAGGGAAAAGCCCCAAAAAAATAATCTTTAAAAAAAAACGACGAATGAGTGGATTCAGTTTGGTGTGTCATTTGCTGAACTCTGCGACAGACAAACTATGTTTCATTACTTAGCAAAGAAATCTAGTTTAGTGTTTCAGCACACATCAACTTGCTGTTGTTTACTGTAATTACTGCTCCATATCATGCTTTTGTCATTTTGACAGTCTGTTCCAGTCTGTGTGTGTAATTGTCTTCCGTGTATCTTTTTCTGACAGTTTTTTTCCACTCCACTTTCCACTTGTGTTTTCTCGTCATGCATACCTGGATATGCTGGCATGGCTGTGTGAGCTCTGGCAACAGAGATACAGTGTGTTAGTAAATCATTGTAGAAAGAGATGGATGCCTCTCTACAACTGCTCCTGCACTCCAGGATCACTGAGTGGAACATTTACAATGCCTGAGGGTATCCATACCTCTGGGTCCATCCTTAACTTCCCGTTTGTGTGTATGTGTGTGTGTGTGTGTGTGTGTGTGTGTGTGTCACATTCCCTTTAAATAGTAATGCAGTACACACAACAGGAACGTGCGCAAATGCAAATGCACACACACAAAGTAAAAGTAAACTCCTCATTGCAGTTTGTGTTGCTCCATAGAGTGAGTTCAGGCAGTGCCTTCATAAACTATTAATGGGCACTCTAACAGACATACGCCTGAGTGCACATATTGTATTAGTATGCCCTACCTTACATCAAACAGGGTAGAGGTGAAGGAAGTCCTTTTGAACTTGCATATTTGGTGGCACATTCAATTAGGTAACATACAATATATTCTCCATATCTTTGTTGGATGGTAGAGTAAGTTGGCTGATCCGATTCAACATTTAAGTGTGTTATTACATTATGTGTACTCACAGATGATAAATTATCATTAACACAAATTGTGAGCTATAACAGATTGATTTAAGCCTGTTTTTTTTGTCTTCGGCGCTATATATCAAGTTTAAAGTATTTAAGTGTATATAAGCTAAATTCCTGCGGTGGTGGAACACGTCACACATTCTCAAAGTGCTAATTGACCAATAATGCAGTACATACACAAACGTGTAACCATAATTTGGCATACAGGCATTATATTTGGTAACAGGAGTCTGAACATTCCTTCAATTATGCGTTCATATGAAGTCACATCAGGGAACCTGCAATTTCAACTTTGTCCACTTGATGTCACAAACATTACAATGACAATTCAGGCGGCATTGCAGGAGAAAATGAGCAGAGGCTCTGGATGCTCATCTAGCTGACGTACATGCTCACACACAGACACACACACACACACACACACACGACGATGAGTGACATTTATCAGGTGTAGATTGACGAGATCAGTAGGAGGAGAGACAGAGCTGTAGGCAGCCTCATAGTGTGAAACCTTCGCAAAAACATATTGAGAGAACCCCAGAGACTAGGTGAGAACCTGAGGAATAACATAGCCTCAGTCCCTTGTGTTGCCTAATCACCTGCTCCATGAATTTGAGGGAGAACTTAAAAGGGAGCCATTTTGATTGCAGATTCCATTGTAATGAGCTGATAGTAACTGTGTGTGCCTGAGCTGTAAACCTTTTTTACTTAGCATATGCACCTTTGGTGACTATGAATGTAGCCTCTTATTAAAACTGATGCAATTAGAGTAGGTAGGCTGTGAGGTACTTATACACATTTTTTCCTAGAGAATACGCATCCTTTCTATTTCAAGAACTTGGCAATGATTCATTTTCCCCTTACGTGTTGCGTTTTAGTGGGAATTTTTACAGTAAAGTGTGAAGCCAACAATATCAACTTAGCTCAATCAATTTAAAAACAGCTGAGCTAATAATGCGTTTGAAGTATTTTATATATGCTTTACAAAGTATTTATTAACCATTAACAAGGTATTATAATTAACAAGGTATTATAATCATCATTTGCAACTTTATAGTTGCCATCCAAATAATGTTTATTAACGGTTTACAAACGACTTCTTAAGTTTACAAATACTAACACTGAAGTTTGATAACTATCAATTTACCAATTATTTGTGATGGTTATCATAAAGTGTTACCAATATGCTCTCTGAGAGTTGGATTAGAAGATTGATACCACTCTAATCATGTTTGTACAGTAAATATAAAGCTAGCATAGTTTAGCATTAAGCCTGGAAACAGTGGGAAACAGTCTGTCCAAATGTAACAAAACCCACCTACGAGCATCTCTAAAGCTCACCAATTAACATGTTATATCTAGTTTGTTAATTCGTATAAAAATCAAAGTATAAATAAATGATATTTTCCCAAAATGGTGAACTAGCCTTTGAAGTAGAATTCAAGATGTCCTTCAGAGTGGGAATCGGAGTGGGAAGCAAATGCTATAATTTCAGAAACAGTCATGCAAAATGAGACTTTTTTAGGCCATCTTAAAGTAGCTGATCTTAAAGGCATCACAGGGCTGAATCCAACTGGCACCCACCACCCGTCTCTGCACAGCAACTTACAGAAAAAATATGGTCCCAGAAGTGATGATCTCAGTATTAAGTACTGAACACACTAAGTACCTCTGTAATCTTTTTATCATTGACCTGTTGAGACCTGTCTGTGAGTGCTGTCCAACATCTGAACTATCCATGACATCACAGGCCTTTTACCGGCTCCTGTTCATTTTCTGACATGACAGACAGGTGCTTATGTGTCTTGCCCGCCCCGCCCTCCCAGTATAGCATGAGATAAGTGGCAGTGAACGTTAACTCCATAGCACTCACAGGCCATGCCCATTAGCTCTAAATATCACTCTTGCAGTGCAAATCACCGACGTCGACACCATAATGGCCACATTAACGAGCGTTACACAGCCATTGTTTTTTCGAACTGCTTACTGCCACTAAGCTCATGCATCATAACAGTGTGTACAACATTACGTCCCGTGATAGCTGTGATTTCTTTTTTGTGTCGACTTGGCAACTTGGCATTGGCTTCCGTCTTCTCCCTATATGTCTTTCTGTCTCTGTAGTTGTACTTGTGCTGACTATTTTCCACTCTGTTTCAGTCAGTTACTCACCATGTCTCTATTCTATTTATTTAATGTGTTCCTTTCTCTCTTGGACTCTGTGATAGTCATCCTCAAACAGAGTCTCTCCTCCCCACCCTTCACTCTCTGTCTCTCTCACTTCCCCTCGCTGCTTATGTCCGCACTACAAAGATGTGCTCTTGGTGAACACCTATTATTTAGTTTTGTCTTCCTCCCTCTCTTCCCTTTTCTCCCTCTTCTCTCAGTCACAGTGTTTTCTTCTTATGTGATGCTTGAGAGGCTTTGTCCATGTTCTTTTGCATTATGCAGCCAAAAGCCAATTTTTCTGCCAATACCGCCTCATCTCCTCCTTTTGTTGGAAACAATAGTCACTAGAGATCAAAATCTCTTTCTGAACACCAACAATCCAACAGTTTAATGAAGTTGGAGAAATGGGTGCACTCTTTTATCCCTCTTTGCATGCACATTTGAGACAGATGGATGGATGGATGATGAGTTAGGAGAGAGAGAATTGAGTTATTCTCAGCTGTCGGGCTGTCTCCTGTCTAGACAGTGGGTCAGATGATCTCGAAGATTTGATTGTCAGCTGCTAAGGCATGAGAAAACTTTAGGTTTTAACACTGGATTAACTGTAGGCCAGGTTCCCAAGCTGTGTTTTATCCATTTTCTTGCACGTAGCTATACTACAAATCATCACTTCATGTTAATTAGGGAAATTGGTTTTCAATTAATAAAAAAAAAACCTCTAGACTTCCCTTTTCATATTTTGCATTGCATGGAATATAAAAGAAATGAGTGTCAGAGAGGGCTTTTATGCCCGCAAAAATGATTCAATAGATCACAAACATTACTGTCTCTTTTCTCAAATACTCGAGAGAAAAAGTTTTAATTGATAGAATTGCTTCATCATAATCCGGTTCTTGCTCTCTGTATTATGCAATTGGAATATTACTGATTGTCTCATTGTCTAAATGTGCCTTGTGCTTTGCTGATCAAACCAAAACCAAAAGGTAAGAGGATAAGCAGTCAGTACATTTAAATTATAGGAAGTTACTCACACATCTGCACAATACAAAAATACACACAAATTCACCTCTGGGAGTAGTGAGAATACAGTATCTTATTCAAAGACCTCTTCCGTGTTAGAACATCAGCAGCATTATAGGGTAGCCACATCTGATTGGTTACATCCAGTATAGTTTAAGGACCTTTATTAGTCATTGCTGCCTAGGTATGACAGTGAAGTATTGTGTCATATTTCCCCTGTTCTATCGTCTTTCACTTTTGTCTCCTGCGGGTTCCAGAAATCCACGTAGGCTTTAAGATCCCATGTTGAGGGATTATATTACTCTGATGAAAATGAAAAAAAGGTAACTGCTATACATTTTAGCTCCTCAGAGTAAATATATTACAGATGAAAAAGCACACAACTGCTCAGAGATACTGGTGGATTGAAAAGAACCACAGTTTGTCAGAAGTGCTATCCATGGGGCTGATCCTACTGCAGTCCCAGCTGTAGGATCAGCACCATGGACAGTGCTCATCGCATTTACATTGTAAAAAAAAAAAAAGCTATGGGTGCTTGCATTATTATTATTTTGGCCAATAACAGTTCATGTTGGCTGTGGGTATACAGTAAATCAGAACTCTGGAGCATTACTAAGTTATTGTGTAGGTAATGGCTGGTGTGTTTGTTTTGTAAATACCACACTATGCTTTCTTGTTATTAATTCAGCGCTCTTCATCATATCAAAGTATCCATTCAGTAACCTGTAGTCTTTTTTTCCCTCTAAACCTGCATTTACTGCTCCAGCCTCCATCGTAGCCCAGAAGTGGTGGTGCCAGATGCATCCATGTATGGATGGAGAGGAGTGTAAGGTCCTGCCTGACCTGACTGGCTGGTCCTGCAGCACTGGCAACAAAGTCAAAACCACCAAGGTGAGAAGAATGTCTTTCTGTGTTTGTATTTTGTTTACTTTATTATTTATATGTGCAGGTGTGGGCCTGTTTGCATGCCTGTCTTTCTTTCTGCCCGTCTCTCTTTCTCCCGACGTCCGTCTAAGTGTAATTACTGACACTGATCAATTGTATGTACATTTTATGCATAAGTCATCTCACACATTCTGCTCTCTTTATGTGTTGCCTGTGCTATTTCATGTGCTTGCACAGTGTCACCTACATGTGTAGCTAGCCAACTCCAATTATTGCAGTCTTTGATAACTTCCAATTTGTAAGCAACATCAAAGAGTGCAACATTTAACAAAAGTGTAACAAAAGTGTTTACATTTAAAAATGTCCCCTGAGAAATATAGATATGATATAATGTCCAGAGAGAATAAAAAAAGACAGCTTGAGTAAAGTTGATGTAGCTCAAATTGACCTTGATCTTCAATTGATTTTTTTTTTCTGTGAATCATCTTGCATCAATTAGTGTGCTGTTTTTCATACTGTATATGACTGCATATGAAAAGAAAAAAACTCAGAAGTGACTATTCAGCAAATAAAAGATAATCTTATAAACAAAGGTTGTTTGGATCTTCAAGATGCCTGTGAGTTTAAACACTAATCTAAAACATCAATAAGAAATTACAAAGAAACAGATACAGAGGTAATCAACAAGCAAGCCCCCCAGTGTGCATATTTGTTAATCTGCTGTAACTGTATCTCCTCGGGCAAGGGTGACAAAAAACTGATGAAGAAAACACAAGACCTTTGTACACTCTGTACCCCAGACAACCACTGTGTGATGCTATGTAAACTGAAGCTATTCAGATGAGATAAATTGATTCAAATGAGAGTCCTTCATGGCCCTTTGTAAGCTGTTGAAGTGTGAAAGTTAATTTGCGGGACTGACGACTGGGGTGTGTGTATACACGTGCCAGAGTGCTTGTCGTGGGATAGAGCAGGTGCGGTTTATTTACAGGTGAAATATAAAAAAAGAAAGAGTTGTGAGAGATGCGGTGCAGGCGGCATAAAAGTAATTGCTCGAGAGATGACATAACAGCACAACATCTGTCGCATTCATTAGAATGCATTATGGCTGGGGCCTTCCACAGAGGCTTTACAATTAAGAATCATAATTAAATCGGTGAGTGGGATAGACTGAGGAACTGAGGCACTGCTGGGCACGGTCACAGGCAGTGGAATTAATGACCCTGGGCCTAACACCAACTCTGGGACTGGTAGGTGCAGTAATCCTCATTCTGTTGCATAGTGCCATCTCTCTTCTTCTTCTTGTTCTTCTTCTCCCTTTCTCTCTGTTTTGTCTCTTGTCTGACTAGCCTATCAGCTGAGCGAGGAATGAGGAGCCAATGGCTGACTGCATCAGTAGACGTTAATTGTGCATTTGCAAGGTGCTTGGGGACCGGGGAGCAGTTACTTGGAAACTTGGTGGCAGATTTCACTGAAGATGGTTGCAATGAGACATCGATTCCCTGGCAACTGCACGCACGGCCCTGCTCTCCTGTTCCATCTGTGTCTCTTTTCTTTATCCTTTGCTTTCTTTCTACCCATGACCTCCTTTTACCATTTCAGCGTCTCATTCACCCTGATGATCTCTATCTGTCCATCTCTTTCACTCCCACGCAGCGTAGGTGTGCTGTAGAAAGATGCACAGATTGCCTGACTGAGGAACCAGAACACTGTTTAACAAGGAACAACAAAGGCGCAACACCACAAGACACAACTTTTCACATGTCCCATTTCATATGTGTGGCTTTATGGTACACATTCACATATGGTACAGCATTCTCAGGACTCAGGATTTTTCAATATATGAGCATATTATAAATGCACATTGGATGGGGTTTGTTAATGGAAAACAAGCACGCCTTCAACACTTAGTGTAAACAAATCATTACAGCTCCAAGACGTGAAATCCAGCATCAGCAGTTGAGATACTGTAGGTCCCTGCAATCAGTCACCTGGCCAGACTGCAAACAAACATTTTCAATCCAATGAAAAAGACAAGAAATAGAGAGGAAATGGTTTGATTTGGAATATTCTCCTCTGACCTCTGATTGACTTTCAAATGGAAACATTCATTCAGCGAGTGTGAAGTGGGACACTCCATGTAATTACATGTCCCTGTGACACTGATCCTCTTGTCTTATCTGTGGTATTGTTTCTTTTTTAGGTCACACGATAGCAAGAGAGCCACTGAGCGAAAAGGAAACCTGAAGCTCTCCATGTGGAAAGGATAGATGACTCACACATATTTACTGCACAATGGGGAAAATATCAAGGAAAGGACCACTGTCAGGCCATCCATCATAAAACAATGGGATAAAATGTACTCATCACAAACTATGTACACTTGGCTACATGGAGCCACACAGCATACACAGTATGCTGGTTGTTGAGACCAATGGACTTCAATCATGGACAACCAGGGTAAATCTGGACACAAATGGACTCTTGTTTTCCTATAATGGAAACAATGTGGATTGATAAAAAAAAGGTTGATTTCAAAGAGTTATTAAGCATTTCAAAGTATATATTTCAACAAAGCATTTGTGGATGAGTGTAAGATGTGAACTAAAAGCTGTGCTTTAGGTGCTGCTGGACACAGTCCAAACCTGTTGTCAATATGTAGAAGTTATACTGAAGACAGTGGAGATGATTTGGGAGAAATGAAAGCGATAGCAGCTCATAACTAGCAAATAGCAAATTAGCATCCAATTGCTCT
Organism: Sander vitreus; assembly: GCF_031162955.1. Taxonomy (NCBI): domain Eukaryota; kingdom Metazoa; phylum Chordata; class Actinopteri; order Perciformes; family Percidae; genus Sander; species Sander vitreus. Next base: position 6,256,658 of record NC_135858.1, read on the forward strand.
TGTGGGTCAAGTCACTATCATGAAGTTTTGCGGGAGTCAGTTTGCAGTTCTAATTAGGAATTGCAGCGTAGGATCATAACAACATGTTAAAAATTCATGTAAGATATTTGCACTAGTTGAAACCATTTGGAAATGTTTTGTTTTTCTAGATATCTCCCAATATTTTGCTGTGGATGTCACATGAAATTGAAGGTGAGCATTTTGTAAAATGTCTGACACTCAAAGTAGATAAATAAATAAATAAATAAATAAATAAATGAATATATATATATATATATATATATATATATATATATATATATATATATATATATATATATATATATATATATATGCCCCATATATATGCCCCATTAATCCTGAATAGTTATTGGTTAAAAATGGCTCTGACTATCTGGTACAACATAACCTAGCAAAGTGTGATTCATCTGTCTCATTTTTGCCCAGAAACATTTCCAAGCTCAGCCTTCAAAGTTATATATCTTTGAAATATTATATTCAGTATGTGACATCTCTTATGTTAACTGTTAAAAGGAGGCCCATAAAATGTTCAAACAATAAACACGAGTTGTATTTATGTTGTTATTTCATTTTATTGGGAATGCTTTCTTTTTTCGCCCTCTTAATGTTCAGTTTCTTAATCTTTAAAAGTGCTGTAAATACAAAAAAAAATTGAATTGAATTGGGGTTTTTTAAACTACCTTTATTAAGAGATACAGTATGTTTTTGTTTGCACATTGCCCATTGATTGCCTCCACAACCCCCGTCATCAATGCTTTAGTGAGATATCCTGAAATAATTGCCATCGATAATGGCAGTTAAACCCTTTGCAAACATGTTTTTTCCCCACTGGGCTTGGTCATTACTGCACTGAGTACAACAGCGTAGTGCTCTAAACAACCACCTTAAATCTCTCAGTTTTCTTTGTCTATTCTTCTCCATCTCACACTCACCTTATCTGAATCTTCTATATCCTCTCTATCATACAGTAGATGGCACAGTTAAAATAGCTTCAAACACTATAGTATCTATATTTCTAAGCTGTTTGTTCCAGTGTGCTGCTTTTTGCTCTCATGCTTCCCAAATTATTATTTTTTTTCTCATGTAGACACATCCAAATCTTCCTCAAACTGCATCTGTCTGCCTCTCTGATATGTGAATGTGTTGGGTCAGTGTGCCCATGGGTTAGCCTGCCGGGGGCTGCTCCTCTGCGAATAAGAGCCTCTGCTTTCAGACATGCTGCTTTGTGAGCTATGATAAATCTGTGGGAGCTGAGCCGCTGACTCTCCAGCTCCAGTGCTGAGCTCTGAGCCAGAGGGAGCTGGGGGACAGCAGGGCTACCAGTGGCAGGCAGCTCCACTCTCTCATTACTGAGAGGCCTGGATAGCACTGGGCTTCTCTCGGGACCAATGACATGGAATATTTTTAGGCCTACAGTGCAGCACTGCAGTTAGGCCAGTCACACCACAATGCCCTCTTTCCTTGAACAGCGTCTCAGCAACAATGGTCCATTTATAGTGGGAATAGGATGACATTCTGCAGCCGCATTTGCCTGCATGATTCACCTACATTCACACAAAAACTTTCACAAGCCTCCCACTCATTCAAACCCACAAACATAATGTGGGAGAACTGGAATCAGCAGAGAAAGTGGCAAGCCTTAATTATAGCCAACATAAGGCAAAATGTCTCCAGAGCTGTGCAACATGAAACCATATGAGGGTTTCCTTTCCTCAACCTCTCTCCTCCCCTCTCTTTCCAGCTCTCTTTCTCCACCCCAGAGGTTTGGTGTTCTGTAGATGAGCCTGGCGCCTTGCTCCCTACATGGCTCTCTGCAGCAGAATCAATATTTGAGGACAATTTGCGCTGCGCTGCTCCCTGGTGGCTGGGGTATGACGCTGCAGCTCCACCCTCGATTCCAACAACGCTTACATAGACAGGGAAGACCTGCCAGGGAAAGATTCACTCGTCTCAGGTCACTGCTACTCAACAAGAAAATCTGCAAAGTACACTGTACATATATTTACAACTGCTGTACAGGCTGGCCAGCCCTGCAGCAGTGCAGAAGCACACTCCTCCGCCTTTGCCAATTTATGAGAAGGAAGATGACTGAACTTGCTAAGAGGCCTTAAGGTATCTTGGAAGGATTTTGTATTACCATATTCACCTTTAATGAGATGTTACATAGCATGCAAATTAAGCAGGCATCAGTGCATATCCACGAGTCTATACATTCTTTGCATAAAAAAAACCAACCAAACCCACTTCTAACATCCTTGTTACCAACTGGCTTTAAAAATAATGAAATAATTCATAATCCATTCACTGTATGAGTTGTGCTTACAGACACATTCTATAGTGTAACAAAAAAAAATCTTGTTTTTAGCTTGAAGGGAATGTGTCTATAATGTGTCAGTAGGGGTCTAACCTCACAAATGTCCCAGGGAGACTGGTTGTTTTAATCTCCGGTAGGACCGGTGGGACCCAGAGGGCAGGACCTACAAAGGCAAACAAAGCGCATGGAGGACATGACTGCAAAATAAGATGCTGATGAGAGAGGATAGGCAGCTTTGAGTGAAAATGGAAAACAGAAGAATAATGAGCTACCTAAAAGAAAAAAACTGAGATAGAAAGGTATTGCTATAGTGTTTGAGAGAGGACAAGCATGTGAAGAGTATTTTAAGTATATCTTTGTTCATACGCTAAGCCTGGGTGGCTCCCGAGAGGCCACTTGCATCGTCAAACCAAACGCCTCCAATAGTCCATCACACTCGTCGGCAATTTACACAATCGCTACCTAGAGACGGAGAAATAAAGGGATGAAACACTGTTGTCTTGGCTTATGCATCATCTTTTGTCGAGTCCAATTTGTATTAGCCTCCAGCCATATCCAGGAAATATGGGTTCAGGATTCATGTTCAGATGAAGTGAGTCTGTCGAGGCAGAAAGATGCGTGACAACCTGAGTCAGCGCTAGGAAAAGAAAGCTTTTTGCCAATGTAGAGGAAATGGGCTCCACCTCCTGCTGTCTGAAACTGACATTGATTTAATATAAGTCAGAGGGAGATTAGCTGATGAAGAACATCTGATCAGTGTTATCAGTGCCGGATGGCAGTCGCTGGTCTTGTCACTGTCACTTTAAATGGAACAAATCAGCTCAAGCCAAAATGTTTCCTTCAATAGATCAAATATTTTAAGTGCAATCAGTGTGACATATAATTGCTCAAATGTGTGCACAAAAGCTCTCAAAAATACATTATTTAAACCCCATCTAATTGCATTGAGGCCTTTTGTCATCACTCAACACAATGCAGTCAGTCCCCTTCACTCACTATTCTGGTGCAGCACGTTAGATTAGTAAACATGGTCACATGATTGTATTGGCTACCACAGCTGGTTAGCCGTCAGATGATGGTGTGGGGATTAATTGCATTAGCTCCACTCTCTTACCCAGCATAGAATATGTGACAAAAACACCACACCACAACACATCCCATTAATATTTAATGAAACCAAGCAACAAAAAAAAAACAGCAAACAATCAAAAGTGTCTTTAATATTCATTTTGCGGCAGGCCTGCGACGGCCCGATATTGACGGTGGAGTGAATGGGGGATTCATTAACATCTTCTCCCTCGCTGCTTCCTCTCGCTGAGCTGTTCCTTGCTACGTCGTCAAACTCACTTATCTCTCTGAAGCAATTAGCCACTGGAGGCTCCATTGACCTGAGCCTTTGTTAGACTAAACGGGCTGCATTAGCATGGCCGTAGCCTGGCTGTCTTGGCAATGCATGTGTCGGTGCCAATGTGAGCAGCACTGATAAAGAGGAGCCCTGCGGTGCACATGTGTGTATGTGTGTGCATGTGTGTGTGTTTGGGAAGCTACAGGAGCTACATACATGCATACATACATATTAACTAACCACCATTATGCCATTTGTATTGAGCACCCACTTATATACTCTTTTTATGTATGATACTGTATGTGTGTGTGTGTGTGTGTGTGTGTGTGTGTGTGTGTGTGTGTGTGTGTGTGTGTGTGTGAATGTGTGTGTGTGTGTGTGCTGCAGTCCTGTTTGCACAAGGGGGGTGTGAATAACTAAACAGTCAATGTAAGAAATTTACTGTATATCTGTGTGTAAATGTTATTTTGTCTGCCTTTATGCTACGACATGCAAAATATTCAAGTAACACTGGTAGTGTTGACAGCTATCCGACACCAGCAATATACATTTTGATACACAATACAATCAAATATAATTTTGCCTACTGAAGCTATAAGATTACACACAATCACGCGCATATACACATGACAATATGATGAGTTGCAGTGCTTGCAGGAGAAAAGTCTTGTTGGTTGGCACTGCTGAGCATATGATTTTAGAGACCATAGTGTGGTGCATGGCCTGTGGCAGTCAGCTGGCGAATATGGTATGGTAACGGTGCTATTCAAAGCCTGTTTCTCATTTGAAGAAATTGCATTTACTTTACTGCCACACTGTATTACTGTATGTCCACCATGTATCAAGTGAGAACACAACAGAGAGAATCCACATTAAGATTATGCATAAATATAAACATAACTGTCAGACAAACAGCCCCCATTTATGCTAAGTAGAAAAATGGCCTACTACTAAGTGTTTTGGTGTTTACACCAATGACAACAACAGCTAAGTATGTATGCATTATTCATAATTAATTACCCAAATGTGCTACTCCTTCCTTATTTACCAAACTAATGGTTTGTTTTCCTGAGAAATGTATCCTGTCTGGTACGTTGGGTGGAGACACAACGTCCTCATACATTTTCCTGTCAGGTGAGGTATGGAGAGAGTGATGAGACAGAACAAGGGAGGATCAAACACACAGAAACCATTAGTTCCACTGTCTCTGTGGCCCGCTGCTACAAATTTAAAATCATTACAAGCAGAGACCTCACACATTTTACAATGTTGTGTTTTTTGTAGTATAGTTGAGAGCCAAACTCCTGGCCCCTCTACTAGCTAGCCTCTGTTCCCGCTAACATCTGTAAGTCAGTAAGGTTTTCTTTTATTCATCTTTCTTCCTGTGGTTTTCTGTTCACATTCTAAGCTAAATGGGGATCTGCATCTGCACGGGATAGTGAAACGTGTGCCTTGTCATTTTTTAATCATAAAGCACATTGTGATTTTAATGCTGCAATGGTTATGCTTGTTTTCCTCCTTTTTGTAGTTATTATAAGCTTTCAACATAAAGTTTGCCTCCCTCTCGTTATGTGTTCCCCTTTACAGCACTTAAACATAAGCCCCACTTTATCCCTAACCCCAACTAGTCATCTGACCCCAACCTTACCCAAACTGCTTATCAGTGGCCTGTTCTCTGCTATGCCTTCCCATAACCTAACCTAAGCCCAAACATCACTGAAGAGGAGGGTGCCGCGGGAAACACAATTCTAACGGGAGGAACAGACCTCACCACAAAACAGGAACTTCTGGGTTCTATTCCAGAAGAAACAAAACCTAATTCAAAATAGCACTGACTTGTGTAATAATGCAAATTACATTACTTACTTAGTCTCGCTTTGCCAGACCTTCCTCCACAGTAATGCGGAGGAGGGTTACTCCACACAGCTACTCCACACAGCATTCCCGGATGGGAGGAAAACGTGCTCTGGTTTATTGGCATTTCCTTAAACCAATCACAATCGTCATGGGCGGCGCTAAGCACCAGGCAGAGCCATGGTGCAGCTGCAAAATGCGTACGTTCAAAAGATGTTTTAGTTGTGCAACAGAAAACTCAGATTGGACAGATAGTCTAGCTAGCTGTCTGGATTTACCCTGCAGAGATCTGAGGAGCAGTTAACCATAGTCCTCATATATCGACCGCAGTTTGAAATTCCAACACGAAGAAAGCGGAAGGTGACGGACATCCAGCCGAAAAGCGTGAAATCCGGCAGAATTTCTGGCGGCGATTGAGTAATCCCGGAAGTAGAACATCGTGGATTTGGACTATAACTTACTCAAAACTATGGGATGTGTTTCACACATTTGTCTAGACAGTATAGTAAATGTTTGAAATAACGTAATTCATTTTATATTTCACTTTTTAACAACCTTTACAAGCTGTGAGAATGGACAGGGCCAGGGCTAGAAAGTTTGTAACTGTCCCAAAAGCCCCAGGTTCACCTCATGTCAGCTGGGTTATATTCATTTAATTAACTGCAAATTTGTTTCAGAATTTGCCCCAGTTTAGTATAAAATCAATGGCGCCCTGTATTATTAGCTGATGTTGTGGCACTGTCCTGTAGAGGGGCCCTGTGTCACGTTTTGTCTTTGGCTAAAGTTAACAGTCACATGACTGGTCGGTGGTCACCATAATTCCGTAAGATATCATACGAAAAAGTTTTCATGCGATACATACAAACCTGTTCATGAGAATGCATTGATATCAGGGTCTCTGTCCACAATATGATGTAGCTGCCATCTATAGTTTAAATTGGCTCTGCGCAGGGCTAATGGCAGTCGTTTACACATCAGAGAGTAAGAAAGTTGGCAAAATTAAATGAAGGTGTTTGTAGATCTGGTAGAAAGTTTTCATGTGAGCTGTAGTTTTTTTATCTGCTCACAAATTAGTTATTGTTTGCGTTAGAACTACTCGCTTAAAAAAAACACATGAAAGAAACCCTCAATACGAGAACACAGCCATTACACAGGCTAGCGGAACAACAGCTACCCTGGATAAGACATCAAGACTGAGGTTTTTTCAATCTGCCACCATTTTTTACAAACAAAATAATAGAACAGAGCTTTGAAAATAATGGCTGCTTAAAGGTTACCATCTAGTATAGTAGTAGATACCCATTTAGCTAACAATATAGACAGAAAACCTGAGCTACATGTTCAAGCTTTTCAGGAAGACTGATGAGAAAAATTCCACTATGAGAAAATTCAATAAGAAGCTGCTGGAATGTTGTCTCTTTATATATTAAAGGCATATATTAAATAAAGACATTCATAGTTTCTTTCCACCAGCTATGCTGGAGCAGGCTTATATTCAGACACATATTTTCAGAGCCTCCTGAGCGTGGCTGCACATCTGCTGGGACTGGCAGCCAGATGCCGTGCCCTCAGCCCAGACGACAAGCTCCACAGGCGGTGACTGGCGTCTCTAGTCATCCCGCTCTACCCTGTTTGCCCTCAGAGCTCAGGGCTATCTGCCTCTGCGGCTGCCTCTGCACCCGCCTGACAGATGCCCCGTCAGCACAGATGTGAGTGGAGTGGGGGCGGCGAGGGATGGCAGAATGGAGCTAAATCACTGTGTAATCAACATGTGTGGTTGGGAGGTGATGGAGGCTCAGCGGGCACGCAAACATTTACAATTGGCCAGGCAGTCCTTGTAAACAGGAGTGGTTGTACAAAAGAGGCAGGTTGAATAATTGATAGGATGTAAGAGGATCTGGCTTTGGGGGATTTTGGAGCATTGATTCTGGCGGAAAGGGAGTGAGGGGTGGGGAGAGAGAGGGAGAGAAAGGCTTTCCTGGTGCTAACCTTTATAAATGCTTTTCTCTTTCCTTTAGTCCTCACCCTGCCTAGCCGTGGTGATTCTAGGCTTGCCAGGTGTAGTTTTTCATCTCTACCTCCATTCCTTTTTTTTGCGTCTCTCTATGTTATTCTTTTTGTAATGCTTTTCTGTGTGAAATGGTGGGTAAGCCATCATGCCAGTGCATGACAACAACATGGCCAGAGTGAAACAAAAGAGCAGATGGCCGCAAAGAGCAAGAAATAGAAAGAAAAGAATGGAAAAGACAAAGGACAAATTACACAAGAAAAGGAAGAGGGAAACAAATCAGACAAAGAGAAAAGGTAGCAAGATAGAAAGAGGAGAATTTATATTAAGTATGTGAGATTTCCACCTTTTTACCTGGATGAAAGTCATGAATAATCCGCTATCACACACACCAAAAACACACACACACACACACACACACACACACACACACACACACACACACACACACACACACACACACACACACACACACACACCATCACACATACATCGCCTATGCTGTGGTAACCCTTTCATCTTGCCAGCTGCAGGGCTCATAAAACAAGCTGATATAAATAGATTCACCAGCCTGGTTTCAAGCCTTAGTCTGCCAACAAACACACATGCAAATAAACACAAGCACGCACTGTTTCACAGCCTCTTTTGACTTTGCACACTTCACATTCACATCATGTCCGCAGACTGAGAAACAAGCTTATCTATGGTTGTTTCACTTGAGCTGTACTTTGCAGAAGTAGGTAAAAATGTTGTGAAGTCTTATTCTCGTCTCATCAAACAGAAGAGGTATGAAGATGTGACATTTCTCAACACTGGTCACTGGTAAAAGCGCTGCTGCCTTGTTATTGTTGTGGAAATGATGGGCACTTGCTCTATTCAAATGCAAATTTATCTTTGAACAAAGTTGCACAGCTGTACCATGAGGTGCCTTCACTGTGTATTGCCTGTTTTTATCAGAAAGCATCACAAACATTGCACTCGCATATTGTACAGTACAACATCAGAATAATTTATATTTCAAAGTTATAAACATTCCCATTTTTCTTCATACCCAACGAACTGCAGTTGCTGTCATGGTCTTGCCTTACAGTAAGACTTTGCAATTAGCTATGATGGCTATGCTAATGTTTTCCCTACTCTTGGCAACTCTCTTTGGTTTCCAACAGAGCTCATGTGTCTGGGGAAAGAGAGAGAGATGAGGTCTTGGACTTTGTCTTGCTCCAGGATCGCTTTATCTTTACTTCCATTGAGGCCTTTTTTGTGCATGAAGTAACTGAGAACAGTGGGTGGCTTCTCCCAGACAAGAGACATGTGTTTGTTTGGCATTAGGTGGGTGGGTTACATCATCTAGCTGTCCGCCTCATGGCCATGCACTCCTCTGTGCCGACACAAAGACAACGCGCTAAGACCATCATCAGAGGAAATTAGCTCAGTAGCGTTGAAAGCACTCGCTTCTCACAATAGCCAGTGGCCATGCTAAATCATTAGCCTGTCACATCGTTGGGGTTGAGTCCAATTATTCTCTCAATCCGCCTCCAAACCAAATTGCATTATTGCAATTATATCCATTGCATGACATTGTCACGGCGAGGGTGTGTGAAATGGGGAAGAGGGTGTGTGAAATGGGGAAAAGAGGAGATAGACTGAAAAAAAAGATGGAGATGGAGGGGGGGGGAAATAATTTTGGTGGCATTATCAAGCAATGTTTGCAAGCTGGCTCTATAAAAGGGCATATTGATTATGTTTTCTGCTGTTATGGACGTTTGTATTTACAAACATAAACATCTCTCCTTATCACCCTTTCTCTCACTTTTATTTATAGATTAAAATGTTTCCATGTCAGACTTTTTTATTGGACCTACAGTATTCTTGTTACTTGTTAGGCTACAGACTTTTCCCACTTCTTCCTTTGTCTTTCTCGTCACTCTCTCTGTGTCTACCTAACTCTCGCTCTGTCTTTCTTTCACAGAGTCTCTCAAAGTCTCTCACAGCTTTTGCTGTCACAGCACTCTTGTCATCAGGCTTCCAGTGCTGATCATTGTGCATCAGATCATTATCCAGACCTTCCACTCTGATGAAGTCCGAGGTGTAATACAGCGTGGTCCTGTCAAACCCTGCCGCCGGTTCTGTTGGTATCCCTGCTTGAACTATAGATCATAGTTCCTGCCAAAAGAGTCAGCACTGTCACTGGGATGTGAGAGCATCATGCTGAGGTTTTTTGCAGTTATGCTGACTGACTTTATCCTACTGCACATCAATCTCTATCTTAATACACATATTGGCCCTCAGCTGTAACAATAGATTCCAAATGACGTCAGAAAATAATATTTCTACTTAATATAAGATTAGGATAAGCACTCCAAGGGGAAGAAAAGTTACTATTTGTTGTAATAGCTTCACTGTGCAGTTTCCAATCCTCCAACAATCAGTTTAAAGTTTACCCTTTTAAACATTGTTTTAGGGTAGTCAAGGCTGTTTTTCTGCCTGCTTCTTGCACTGGACAACTGTGCGTATGTGTTTGTAAGTGTGCCCTTGTGTGAGTGCCTGAAGTGAGACCTTGGACCCAAATGTAATTAGACTTGGTAATGATGTGGCCTGTTTACAGCTTAAGCCCTCTGCTAATGATAAATTCACTTGACACATGTAGTCCAGACTACACTTCAAAAAGAGAGTGTGGACAAGCTCCATGTCAGTTAGTCAGCCAGCGGTAACGTATCATTCATTTAGATCCTGGACCTCATGCACAGATACCCATGTCCTCAGAGATGTTTTGTAATGAATACAGTTTTGACAGCTGACTAATCACTCTGGAATTATGCAAACTGCAGAAAACATAGTCTATTTTGACAACGTTTCATTTGCCACCGGAGGTTCTGCTGGATGTCCCTCATTTTCGGCTGGATGTCCGTCACCTTCCACTTTCTTTGTGTTGGCATTTTAAACTGCGGTCGATTTATGAGGACTATAGTTAACTGCTCCTCAGATCTCTGCAGGGTAAATCCAGACAGCTAGCTAGACTATCTTTTGAATCTGAGCTTTCTCTTGCACGACCAAAACAAGTAATAATTTATTTATTTATTTTATTGGCATTTTAGGCCTTTATTTGATAGGACAGCTTAGTCATGAATGGGGAGAAATGACATGCAGCAAAGGGCCACAGGTCGGAACTGAACCCGCAGCCGCTGTGGCGAGGACTGAGCCTCTGTACATGAAGCACACGCTCGACCAAGTGAACTAAACAGGTGCCCCCCAAAACAACTTATGAACGTACACGTTCCACCAAAACAAATTCCTTCCCAAGGCTGTTTAGCAGACGCACCGTTGCTCCATCCGGCGCTTAGCGCTGCCCAAGACGTGTGATTGGTTTAAAGAAATGCCAATAAACCAGAGCATGTTTCTCCTATCCTGTACAGAATGTTGTGTGGACTAGCCAGACCCTCCTCCACAGCACTAAATAAAATGTAAAATGTTTTTACTCTGTAGATTGTACTTGTCCAGCTCTTTAAGTTATTGGTTTAAATTGTAATACACATCATTTTTCTCTTGGTCACACAGAAATGTCTTGGAGACAAGCGTACTAATGATGCATTTCACACTGGCAGAAAGCCATGGGCTTGACATTATAAAAGATTGATATATATATATATATATATACATAGAGAGAGATGCAATGCTACCCCTGACCACCTGCTCTCCCTCCTTGCTCGCCATCCTGCCTGGGGGTCACCGTGGACACACTTAGCAGACCTCCACTTAAACTCCTCGAAATCTGACTGAAATGCATGTTCCCCCTCATTAATCCATTTAGCATGTGTGTGCGGCAATGTGTGCACTTACGTTCGTGGTAGTGTGTAGCCAGCAATGTATGTATGGTCCTGTGTGTCCTTGTGTGTGTGTGTGTGTGTGTGTGTGTGAGAGTGTGTGTGAAGAAGCTGGTCTGGCCCCCCAGGGGGTGAAATGGTGGGATGGCCTGGGCTAGGTGCGTGGTGATGTGACAGCGCTGGGGCAGAGCAGGGCCGGTTGGTGCAGCTCCATCTGTGGCCCTTCTGTTCCTTCACTACCTGACCTTTGACTGTCTTTAGGTGTTACATGACAAGGATATCTGAGCCATAGCCCTTTATGGCTGCTAGTGCTACAGTCTCAGTATACACAGAGGTTAGATTGGAAGTAGAAATGTGCAAAAAGTGGCTCCAGAATAAATCACACCTCCTGCCAAAGGCCAAATAATATTTGGATTCAGGAGTCCATGTGGGTTTTTCTGAATAAAACGGAGAGGATATTTTGTAGAGGCTTTGATTCACACTTGACACTGTGCTAATGAGAGAAAAAAAAAAACTGTCACTTCACAGTGCTAATTTGGGTATAATATCCCAAAGTCAGTCAATCCACTGAGGAGAAGAGAATGAGAAAATTAAGCATCTGCTTCATTTCCCTAACTGGCTATAGCCAGACTCATTAACAAGAACTATGCCCATATAGAGAGGCTCCATTGAAGCTCGGCTCCTCATAGAAACATGCAGACAGCCAGTTAAGTAAAGCACGTAGCAGACTATAAAGTCTGTATCACTGTTCCTCCATTTACAGATTCACAGAATCAAAATGAGAATCTCATAGGGAAATCACACTATGGCAGCAGATTAGTGACAACCAATGACCAATTAACTTGAAGGAACCCTTCGTAATATCAAGGGCACTGATGTTCCAGACATTGCTGCTGAGGTGTGTTTCCAATGAGTACGAGCATCCTTCATTAACCTCTGTGGTGATGATGGTGAGCTACTAGGCCAGCTTAAACAAAGCTGCCTATCAGGCTTCTGAGCTGCCTGGAAACATTTCTGGGTCACTGAAAGTGAGAGCTGAGCTCATAACAAAATGGAGGCTGTTGTCACTGTGGAGCAGCAGAACAGATGGGGTGCAGAGACTGTTTATGGCCCCAGCAATAGCAACGTTTTCGTTTTCAGTTAAAGAGGTTAGTGAGAGTCAGAGGAATCAATTAGCTTTTGATGGGGCAAGGTTCTTAAAATTCATTAGTGCCAACCTAATTACAGAGGAACAATGGGTTGATAATTACATCGGCAATAATTAATACACTTATTGTAACAAAAGGAGCGTTGAGAACACAATTATCAGCTAATAGCTTATTACTGAGTTGATATAATCAGCAGTTTTGTAATGAGAGGTGGCAAAGCTAGAAAACTTAGGCCAAGTGTAGAGAGGATAGGGCCTGTTGTTACAGATGTCCAACATGAGAATGTATTCCCAAGAGTCTGAATGATGGCAAAGAAACATTGTTGTCAATGAACTAGCATATTTACCTAACTTATTATTATTAGTCTGTGCTAGCAACGTGGTTAGCATTTATCAATGCATTTAGCATTTTAGTTTTACTCAAAGCTAACACATCATTGTAAGTGTTGTAATGTAACAAAGTACAAATACTTTGTTCCTGTATTTAGGTTCATTTATCATTGATATTTCTCAAACCTTCATTCACTTTTACTCCACTACATTTCCTAAATAAAATGTATACTTTTACTCCTATATATTTTCCCTAAGCATCTTACTTACTTGTTACTGCAATATAAAATCAGAAGAAATTTGTTAGACTGCAAAAAATCAGGTTTGGAGAATCATTGCTCCTAGATTGCAAGCTAATTCATGCTCCATTCCAGTTGGTGATGTAATGACTATTTTTTGCTGTAGCGTCAAGTGCCATAACCATAGGCCAAAACTAAAGAAGAGGAGGAAGCATGATAACTGATAGTGTCATGGAAGCACCTGCTGCAGGCTCTGCCCTCAACGTAACAGACGATGACCACCCCAACGACAGTGATGAATGGGGTGGTGATGAAGATAACGTTACACACCTGTGGCCGTATTTGCAAGAAATGTTTTGGTACGTTAGAGTGAAAGATTGTTTCTCACAAAAAAATGAAAAATTATGTTTTTGTTTTTCTTTTAGTTGATGTCAGCGCTCTCAAAATATGTAGTTTTGATCCTTTAACTTGAGTGAATTGTGCCTGGAAAGTCCCGGAAAAGACTAAAGACACGTTCTTAAACTTATGTTTAAGAACGTGTGGAAACCCTGAATATTATGCTTTACCATAAGGAAGCCACAATAAAGTTCATAATCAAAGTTCTTTTTACTTTTACTTTTAATAATTAAGTATATTTAAAACAGAAAATTACTACATTTTCTGGTAAGATATTTGTACTTTTACTCAAGTATTGCTTTCAAGTACTTTATACAAGACTGATTGTAGCTAACAGGAATATGAACACAGTTAACCTGAGCTAAAACACATAAATATATTGAGGGCAAAAACTTAAACTTAAAAGAATATCGCAAAACAGAGCTTTGTTGAAGGAAGCGTGACTGCCCTACCTTCACAATTCTGTCCTCTGATGATAGACAGGGACGCAATGGGGACAGTGGGGATGGCAACGTCTGGAACGAGAGCTCCATGTACATCAATGAGCGTACACACCCATCCTAAAATCTTGTCAGGGAGGTCCCTGTCTAACTGAGGGAAGTGTTCATCAGTGCAATACCCTGGAGTCGCCTCAATGCCAACGCCGGGTCCCAAGTGAATGTCATGGAAGACTTGGGCAGGAGACAAGGTCATCCTTGACTGCAGGTAAGTCATCTTAGCTATTGTGTTACTTTTTCAGCTGAAAAAGATGTTGATATCGTCTGTAGGTGTGACAGATGTTTACACAGCTGGTACTCAGTGGGGGTTTGGTGGGTTTGTTCTGATTGGCCAAACAAGTACATGAACATTTCTAGTCTTAGCACCGGTATGGGTGTTAACCAAACTATCAAATTTGTTTGGAAGTGAGCATGTTCTGCTCCTTTATTTTGAATTGATGTGTGTGATGGGGGCTATGTTTACATTTGGATAATAGGTTGTGCCTTTAAAATATGTATTTTTAAGACAAAATTTAAATAAATAGCAAAAGGTTCTTAATTGAACATTAGGCCTACTTAAAAAGATATAGCCTTGTATTTCAATACCATATACTAGAGTATTATGTATCTGATCTTGCCATACTAACTGGGCCCATCAGTTCATTTTTGTAATGATTTTTATATAAAAATAGCTTAGAGCATGTGTTCTGAACAGTATAGGTAATGGCCAGAGTCGCCCTGTTCAGCTTAATTACATAGTTAAGGAACACCCAATTGCCTTAGCAGAAGCAGCACACACTTTTCTGTGTAAGAGAAGCAGATGTGGAATAAATTGTAGCTGTAGCTTGCCTATTATATACGTACACACATATACATACATTTACAGTTTGTTGCATTTGGTTTACTCACAGCATTCATTTGTTAATGTATTTAGCTGCATACACCTGGTAAGCTTAGACATAAAATAGTTAGTAATGAATTGGGCTACATTTACATTTACTGTAACAAAGTCATGTTTTTGTGTACTTTTTTGAAACATTTATAAAAACCTTTAAATAATTGTCTGTGTTTGTGGCATTTTAGGCCTTTATTGTTGATAGGACAGCTTAGACTTGAAATGGAAGAGAGAAGGGGAATGACTTGCAGCAAAGGGCTGCAGGTCGGAACCAAACCCGCGGCCGCTGCGTCGAGGACAGAACCTCTGCATATGGGCGCGAGCTCTAAAAGGTGGACTACCCAGACGCCCTAAAAAGTATCTGTATCACAAGTAGGCTATATTGTAGGCTACTTCGCTACATTTCAAGTTACTGTTACAGAGTAAAAACAAAAGTCACATTAAGTCATAATAAACTGTGTGAAAAAGAAACAAAAGAAAAGAGATAAAATAGCACTTGCATGTGGGCAGGAACCACAGGAGGTCAGAGCACCGTCTGCCCTCCTGGCCGAGGGGGTGCAACCAAGGGGGTAAGCCTCTCCCAGGAACACGTAGCTCTTATGGCGCCATTTTGATGCTACCAAGCCATCACCTCCCATTAGCATTCCATTGACTGCCATTCATTTTGGCGCCACTTTGACAGCGAATAACTTTCCATCTGAAGCGTTTAAAGACTTTATTTGCCCATTGTTTATTTCTAAAGAAACACGACAATGTATAAAAGGCTCCATTACCTTG
This sequence comes from Sander vitreus, assembly GCF_031162955.1. Taxonomy (NCBI): domain Eukaryota; kingdom Metazoa; phylum Chordata; class Actinopteri; order Perciformes; family Percidae; genus Sander; species Sander vitreus. Next base: position 6,272,281 of record NC_135858.1, read on the forward strand.
TATCTCACGTTATGGCTCTGTAGTAGATGTTTTAGAGAGCGTCTACCCCAGTTCATGCGAATGCAAATGTAAAATTTCAAGCCAAAAGGAATACTTTGATGAATTGATAAATATTCATGAAAAAGGAAAAGTTTATGAACGGGCAACACAGATTATGATAATGAACAACTAAACCCGTTACACACTGGACCTTTTAAAGAATGGTGTGTAGACTACAAAATAATAATTATTCGCAATCAGTGAAATTAGCAAACAACCTAGAAACAATGTTACACGTCTCTCAACTGTATATTTAGGTGGGCACATTCTCACCCCACATTCTTCCTTTATAAAAACCTTTGTGTGGGAAAAAGGTTAGGGTTAGGTAGATTTTCTTAAGCCTGAAAACAGAGCCAAGAGGAGGTGCAGAAGTCTAGTTTTCTCTCTGACCACTTGAATTACAATATGCTGAAAGGTTATCATTAAATGTTTTTGCCCAACAACGCCAAAAATAAATTGCCTACCACAGCTTTAATGCAGGGAAAGTGATTGGTTTCTTTTTTTTAGGGCTGTCAGCGTTAACGCGTTAATCGCGATGCGATTAAGGGCTGACGCGACACAATTAATTTTTTTTAATCGCATGCCGGCATTTATTAATTAATTTTACACTTCACTCGGCTTTGTATCGTGCCTAACAGACTACTATTTTGACCCTTTGCAGCACCGTTACTTATCATCAAGCTGCCACTTCCTCCTAACACATCCTGCAGCTGCAGGCTGCAGGCATGATGGAGAAACACAGCAGCAATAACTCTGAATGGAGCTTTTTATTTTCCAAAACTCCCGGCCGTCTCGTAGACAAGTCGAAAGCCATATGCACGTTGTGTAAAGCCGAATTAAAATATCACCAAAGCACGTCAAGCTTGAGCTACCACCTACGAGCTAAGCATAGTAGTACGGTTAACGTGATGCTACCCGCTAGCGGGCTAAACGGGTGGCAACTAACTGCAGACCTGTCAGCATCGTAGCGGACTTAAAGACGTACTACGGTTGACCTGTCTCGTTGCCGTCGAGGGAGACAGTAGTTTCACCATACACATACCACACGGAGAAAGCAGCCACACTGGAACTGCTGCAAGGTGCTGCAAACGCTGTCTCATTAACCGGTGATCACTGGCCGTCAGTGAGTAATCAACATTATTTAGGAGTTACTAAACACTATATTGACTCTAGTAAGGATAGGGATTTTTAGTTTTTTACTTAGGTACTTGGATAAATTGTGCAATAATGACAGATTCACACATTTTTCTTTTGTTTACAGTAAATAAATAATTACAAATCTTAAACTCAACTTCATAAAGTAACTTTCTTTGCATTCATTTGATTCCCAATCAAGATCCACTGGTAATAATTGCTTTCCATTGTTAATATGTACTTAAAAACGGTTCTGGAATGCAAAATAATAGAATTTTATCATCATGTGATAAAATATGCGATTAATCGCGATTAACTATAGACATTCAGCGATTAATCGCGATTAAAACATTTTAATCATTTGACAGCCCTACTTTTTTGTATTATTCCTATTTAAAAAAAAACATTCAAAACATTAAAACAAATTTACATTAATTGGTGGAGTTAAAGCCAGGATCATGTACATTTTTACAGATGCCCCACAGTGATCACAAGCTAATTAACCAGCCATTCCAGACAATATTTTAAAGACCACATAACAGCATGACAGGATGTCTCTAAATGAAGTGGAAAAATTAATCCCAAAATAGATAGCACTAATTATCTTATCAATTTTGCCATTTCTTCATGAATCCTACCATTCCACTATGCAATTTCTGACTTGCTGGTAATTTAAACCAATGTGAGGAGGATCCTTTTTAATAGATTTTTGTATGCTTGGCAGATGATTCAGAGGAAACCCTGGACCATGATCAAGGGAACTATAACTGCTCATTAGATAGTGTAATAGCATAAGATGTCCACAGTGAAAGTCATAAACCATCTCCTCATTATTACCTCTACACACCTTTGCTTGTGTGAAATGGTGTAGTCCGCACGAAAAAGCCCACGAGATCAAACTGTCTGCCTTTTTCTCTGCTGCCTTGACAGATGTCAACATGTGAACGATTGTCCTTGGGTAAACCTCCAGTGGGTTGGGGGGGGATATGTGGCTATGTATGATGTAATATGAAGAAAATGAAGAATCCTTGAGGCAGTTTGAGGTTTCATTTGAAAAACCTGTCATGTTTGCTTGTGATCACTAATGTTGGTGTAGTTTTGAACATTCAAGGGGGAAACACATCAATGTCTAAAATAAACCAGCATATTTAAAGCTTTAGTGCGTAACTGTTTTGTATTAATGAACGTCTGTTGATTTGTGAGGGGGGCGGGATAGACAGCACAGACAGATGCATTCAGCCCTGTACCACTTACAGACGGCAGACAGTCAGTGAAAGTAGAAACACAGCAGCAGGGAAGACGCTTGCTGTCAAAGGGGTTCAAACTGATGCTGTCTTTTTGAATTATGTCTCCCTGTAATCATTAGGCTTCTCTGCTGCCCAGGGAGTTTGGGGTGAAGCAGATGTAGCATAAAGTTTAGTTTATTTTCACTTCCTCACATCCTTATTTGAAGCACAGGTGCTTTTTACTGCACTGAAATGGGTAGAAGTCATTACTTATATTGACCTTTGAGTTCCTGCCAGCACATCTTGTTCATCACTGCAGGAAGCTGTTGGAGGCAGCGGACTGAGTCATGGCTAGGTTGGACTGTGTGTCTGCCAGTCCGTCTGTCTATCAGACAGGTACATTGACTTTCATTCATGTGACATATCTCGCCGTTTGCTCAGGGTAAATGTTAGAGCTATGACTATGCTTGACTGATGCTGGAGATCTCCATCAAACTAAAGTAAATATTCCCCTCATGAGCAACCGTGGCCAGGTAGCTGCTGGCTGTCAGTGGCGCATTCACATCAGTCTGTATTACAACTGACAGGGCCCGACACAACTCAGCCAGATAGCCTGACTGCTATTTACACCTACTCACATTCTACATGGCTGTATTTCTGACAGCTGGAGCGGTTTCACCTCCAGGTTGATCCGTTTCTTGGGGGAAATATGTGTATAGACTTACAGTATGTATCATCATGTCTGGCCGATACAGTTAATTGTGTCCATCATTTTCTCATAACCTGACCCTTATTTTTTTTACAGTTCTTGACATTATTTCTAGCCTGTCAAAACCAGCCCACAGTTTTGCCTCTGTCACTAAGGCCATAGGTAAATTAGCTCAAGACAGATCATTTCAAATGGGTTGTACAACAGATGAATGATACTTTCCACTTTCACACAGACATCAACACAAACCATTCCTACATGTCTTTGGATGAAATAGGCTAAATCAACCCTTTGGATGTTTTCCAGATTCAAATCTTGTAGGGCAAACTGAACTCACAAGATGTTGTCTGGCTTTCCTACTGTAATTCTAAGCCGAAAAGGTGTGTCTGTCAGTTGAGTGGAGAGGACAGCGAGGTTGTGGTGTGTCTAGCGGTTCCTACAGTAATTCTAAGCCGAAAAGGTGTGTCTGTCAGTTGGGTAACGTACAGAGCTCTGCGTGAGCTCGGGCTTTTATGACTGTCAATATAGCCAGCCTCTAATGTTGGCTACACGGTTCTGTCATTTTCATTCAAATAATTTCTTAGATTTTCAGTTATGTTGTGAAAGAGTTCCATTTCTAATAATGAACACGCTCCCTCTCTTGATCACAGAAGGCTTTGATTCAACCTTGATAAATGTCCCTTCTATAAATACCCATGAACATGCAATTGGAACTCACTGTAGGCATGTCTCAGAACATGCATGACATTCTATATGTGAAATGGATAAAGAGCTGGAATTGCTGTGCATAATGCTCTCCGCTTATGACATGTTAATTAGCAGCATCTGCACTGTGAGCACTGCAGTAAGCGTGTATGACAAACTCCCCAAGTCACCAGAGTCTACAGGGACTTGGTTCTAATGGCTGTTGACTATTTCTCATTCTGCGGCTAGTCTCACTGCAGTCCTCAGAGGGTTGGTTTCCCCACGTGCACACTCCCGGGTCAGGCCATGAACCTGTCAAGCCTACCCACCTGGGAGATTAAACAGAAGGGGGAATAGTGGTTTGGACACAATGGGAATACTCTGTCTCCTGGAAGAGATTGTAATCATGTGTTTGCTGTTTATAAGTGTGTCTCTCTGTGTGTGTACTAGGGCTGTCAAAATTGACCATAAATGACATTTGAATATTCCTTCTAGAAAAAACACACACATTATGGCCATAAGAGGGCAAACCAATACAATGAGCGACATAACTATCTGTATAATAGGAATATAAAACATAAAAGATCTACATACCTACACATTACAAAATAAAGAAATAGAATAATGTCCTATACAGTAAAACCTCTCTCGATCTCTCTCTCTAGAGCATGCAGGAGACAGGACATGATGCAGATTTCACCGTAGTCACGCAGCTCAGGCCCACAGGAGAATGCAGACAGCCTTTTCACAATTGAATATTTATTTTCATATTCGAATGTCGTTTTTTTATAGTCTGAATTTTATATTTGTTGACAGCCCAAGTGTATATATGCATATGTCTGCAAATTGATAATTGTCTCATGTTTGTGCATGGCTGTATGTTATTGCATGTATATGACATTGTTACAACTTGCTCAAAGCCGCACCCTAAAGGCGTGTTCACACCTAGGCGTTTTCACGTGAATTCGGCGGTGCGCTTACATACAAAGTAAATGCAAAGATGCGAATAGCGTAAACTCACACCAGGTGACACGAATGACGCCAACAGAGTAGCAATAGTGGCAAGAAATAGATGTTGGTGCCTACAGCTCTACACTTGTGCAAGTAACGGCAGTAGCCAATTAACATGAGTAAACACAAATAATCCCAATATGATCCCACGACCAAACTCATGCGAGTGGAGCTGCAAGTATTGATCGAGTAGTTGTAATAGTAAAAGTTGTAATAATAGTAACTGATAAACTGGATCCCTACTTTTTAAAGCTAGCAGGAAATTTTAGCAGGAAAAGCTAATATGTTCAATCTGTGTTTGAATACAAATGTCATTCCTCCTATCTGGAAATCAGCCTTTGTGGTTCCCCTGCTAAAAGGTGGTGACCCTACCATCTTAAATAACTACAGACCAATCTCTAAACTGTTTGTCCTGGTCAAGGTTCTTGAATCCCTTGTTAGTGATCAGTTAAAGAACTTTTTTAACTGTTATAATGTGTTGTCTGACTTCCAATCTAGTTTCAGAAAAGGGCATAGTACAACGTTGGCAGCTCTTAAGGTTTTAAATTACTTTGTTGAATCCATGGATAATAAGCAGCATTGTGCAGCCCTCTTTATTGGCCTTTCAAAGGCATTTGATACAGTGGACCACATAGTGCTTAAGCAGAGACTGTATAGGGCTGGGCTTTGTGAAAACACTGTCGGCTGGTTTGTTAACTACCTTACAGACAGAACTCAGTGTGTGCAGGCGGAGGGCAGCACTTCTTGCTATCTCAAAATAACAAAAGGCGTGCCTCAGGGGTCAGTCTTGGGGCCACTGCTATTCATCCTCTATATCAATAACATTGATCATAACGTGTCTAATGTAAAATTTCATTTTTATGCTCATGACACTGTACTGTATTGCTCTGCATCCACCGCAGACCAGGCCCTCTCCCAGTTACAACTTGCTTTTAACACGCTTCAACAGAATCTTTATGATTTAAAACTTGTTTTAAATGCAGAAAAAACTAAAGTCATGCTTTTTTCAAAGTTTACATGCACTGGACACTGTTTACCATGGAGCTCTGAGGTTCATCACTGGTATGAAAGCCCTCACTCACTATTGTGAACTGTATGAACGTGTTGGATGGCCTTCTCTATCAACACGGAGACTTCAACATTGGCATACCTTCATATACAAGGCTATTTTAGGTCTCCTTCCATCCTACCTTCTGACCTATATCAGTGTAAATGGTACCGACTTACAATCTTCATTCCCAGGATCTTTTCCTTCTGTCTGTTCCAAAGGTTAGAACTGAGCTGGGAAAAAAGGCCTTTAAGTTTGCTGCTCCCTCTGCCTGGAACAAGTTACAGAAATCAATGAAACTTACTGAGCTGGTCTCATTGATCGCTTTTTAAGAGGTTGATGATTGACTTGAGGCAGCCACATCTGGCTGCAGATGTTTTGCCTGATGTGTTTAGGATTGTGGTTGACTTTGAAAGATTTGCTGTGTCAGTTGTTTTATGTTTTTTTGGTGTTTTTTGCGTATTTTGTGTTTGTATGTACTGTATGTGTGGTTGTACTGCTGCCTGTCTTGGCCAGGACACTCTTGAAAAAGAGATTTTTAATCTCAATGAGTCTCTTCCTGGTTAAATAAAGGTAAAATAATAATAATTAAAAAAAAAAAACTATTAAATTAATCGCCAATTATTTAAATTAACGATTTATCGGTCATTTTTTAAATAATTTCTTTTTTAATTCTTTGATTCCAGCTTCTTAAAAGTGAATATTTTTGGTTTCTATTACAGTAAACTGAGTATCTTTGAGTTGTGGACAAAACAAGACATTTGAGGACGTCATCTTGGGCTTTGGAAATCACTGATAAACATTTTCTGTCGTTTTATAGGCCAAACAACTAATCGATAAATGGAGAAAAGAATTGACAGATTAATCGTCAACGAAAATAAATGTTAGTAGCAGCTCTACACGCGAGTAACGCTATGCAGATATTCCTTTCGCCTGGGTCTGAACACGCCATAAGGTGGGGCACGACACAGGGTTAGATGCAACATAATACAATATTTATTTACGAAGTGACAAAAAGGATAAAATAAGGGAGCAAACAGAAAGTTGCATCTTGCATCAGGGAGTCAGAGAGTGTGGGCAGAGTGAGGAGCCACGTATATACTGTAGACCCTGCTCACATATTCACACAGGTGCCCTAAATAAAGTCATCAGTACAGTAAGTTGTACCTAGAACACAAGACAGAGCAGACACACAGGCATGTAACGGACAGACAGACATATACATTTAATGATGCATTTAACAATAGCTAGTGTTAAAAGTTGGTTCCTGCTTGTAACAAACCGAGGAAAATATAGAATGTAATTGCTCCTGCCTGCATTTCTGTGTGCACATGCACGCAGGCGATAGAATAACAGCGACATCTTTACAGTAGCACTACCACATACTGTACTATGGCCTCATATATTACCATAAAATGGGTTTAATACTTCCAACACCTCTATTTGTGGTAGTAATATATTGATTTGACATCTGTAAGGCAGATGGGTTGAAGCTCAAAATCAAACATTGTATGCTTCTCAACAATAGAAGTTAATATGAAGCTGTAGGAATGTATCATATTATACAGGTGTTCCTGTTATTATGTCTACCCCCTGGAGGGCTAAACACAATAACAAACAATATTTTATATACCATCCCCTCCCATGTACCTGCCCAAATATGGGAGACATCAATTTGAATTCACTAGAGAAATAAAATACACACTGTTTGCTTGCCTCCACTCAGCTTTTCATTCAGCATCACCTAGAGAGAGCAGGAGGTGGACTGTGTCATATTACTATGACAGCATAGCAATAGACAGGGCATACTCTTCTTTTATAAACCTTAATCTCCATGCTTATGGATGAACTACGATTTTTGACCTGTTGAGCCATGGGGCATACTCTTTGTGTCCATGAAAATGGAATTGCATCACCACATTGTCCGGTGGCAAAGTGATTAATGCCCTGTCCTTATTTTTTTTACTCTTTTGCTGCTTAGATCTGTCAGACGTGTTTCTCAGCTTCCCAAAAATTCTCATTATGTCTGGAATGCAGTTTGGATTTACCTCGTCTTCACCTCCATAAAAGAATGTTTTGGACAACACTTGTCCAATTATTACATGTTGATTCCAGTTATTCAGTGATAACAATAATGTAACATTATGTGATTAACTTCCAGTCACTCAACTGTCAGTGACTTTGTCACAAGGCTATCTATCCAAAGTCTTCTTTAATCTGATCGCTTCATGTGGAACGTAAGTGGATTTTCGTTCTTCTCTGAGCGCCCACTATTCATGTTTTATTAATGTCATATGCTGTCGAACTGGGCTCTCCTAACTGACTTACCAAGTCATCCCTTTCCTTGTCACAAATCAAATTAGCCCAGGCTGTGATTAATCATCAGGCGGAGCACCCAGTGAAAGGGGGCTGGCACCTTATTAATTTCCTTAATTACGTCTTGTATTAGGTTTCAGAATCGTCCTGTCTAATTATGCCGCCTTTGACTGCCAACTCTTTCAACCTGGCTACACAAATTATTTGTGCAACTAGGGGTATTTAATTGGATTTCATTTAATATAGGTGCGTGATTAATGTAATAAATAATAGGGGTTGGTTCAGGTGGAAGGTTTTCAGTTCAGTTCAGCCACACAACAGACAGTCAGGGATAGGCTTGAAAATGACATGACATGTTACACACCATGGTTAAAATAGGCATTATATCATCTTTTGAAGTTTGAGTCAGTATTACATGGAATTATTGATTACTTTATGCTACATTGAAGTGAATGATTTGTCGTAATAACAGCTGAAATATTCTAAGGTGTATTTGAGCTAGATTTTAATGCTACAAGTTCTTGCTGGATATTGAAAACAGACAAAAATGAATTGTTTTGACTTTATTATGTGTCAGTGTCTCTACACATTGACAAAATATGTTCTTGTATCACAGCATTCTAAAGGGTGTAATTTCATTGTCTCTCATTTGTACCCTGGGTTAATAGCAATGCATTGCTTTTTAGCATGCAGTAAAACAAATATCTGACTGCTGCAACACAGACCTGTGCTTCCGGGTAGAGAAGAATTATGAATCAGCCAAATGATCAACACATTTCATATGAGCTTGTGGATAGGCTCGCAGAGCTTTGCTGCCACTGTCATTATTTGTGTTTAGAAGGCAATTCTGGAGGTGCTGAAATGAAAAAGAGAGATTATGTGGCTGAGTGAACACACCCTGCCTATGAATCATAGGAGAAGGACTGTGGTGTTTAATCGATGACATACTCCAGGCATTCATTTACTAAGTTGTTCATTTGGGGAGCGAGTTTAAATAGTTTCGCTTTGAGCAGTTCAAGAAAATGCACTGCCAGTGTTATATGAAATGAGAGCAGTGGCAGGGGACATCCCCGTACCGGCCTGCAGCGTACTGTATCTGGGGATCACAGTTTCACTCCAGTTGTACCTTTCACATTAAAGCTTTGCTATACTGAAAATTAAACAAAAGACTGAACATAAAGAGCAAGCACTTACGTCATTCTTCTTTGATTTAGCATTCTTAAATGAATATTGATATTGGCTGTAGAAAAATGAGACAATTAAATGAAACATTTGACAGGAAAAAAATGTCTTATCACACACACTTAGGGCTGTAAAATTCTGGGATTATTCAAATTGGAAACCTTCCATCTAAATTTATGGGAAATAACGGGATTGAAATGGAAATATAAGGTTATCTGCTATCTGCAGATATAAACTAACCTTTTATTATATAATAAGCAGACATAACAATTATAATAATAATAAACTCATTTGCCAAATAAAGCCATTAATATGTCAAAATACATACAATGTGAAACAAGCTATGTGGTGAGTTAGCTAGATCGCACATTAACTAATGGGGAAAGTAGGCTGTGTGCAAATTTAGGGTTTAAAGTGAACAACTTACTTATGAAATGTATTTATTTTTTTTTTTTTTAAGTTTTTCAATTCAACTTAAGCTACATACCACATGGTAACAGCTAGCTAGCAAAAACTACCAGAAAGTGTACTTATATTTTTCATTGTTTTTAATTGCTCTTTAATGTTTACAGTAAATGCAATGAGTCTGTGTTACCTTATTTGAGAGAAATCAATGCATATTCCTGTTATTTCTGACAATTTGATAAACAAAAATGTATATTATGCTTCCTTAAATAAAATCCCAAATCACAAAACTGGTTAAAAGGGTTATATAATATTAATATTAAGGGTTATATTAATATTACTATTTAAGTAAACCGAGAGAGTCCGGTACACTCTGAAGATAAAACTGAGATTACTTCATATACAGTATTCAAGTGTATGTTCTGCTTGTTTAATAGGCTATTTGGTAAATTGCTCTTAAACACATTTAGAGAGGATTTGAATTGCTATTTTTATTCTCAATTCTTATCAGCTTGGTGCTGGTGATTTTCGTTTGGGGCTGGCTAAAACCTCTTTGGGGGCCAAAAATTCCTCTATGCAGGAAAAACCCAGTACATACACTGTACATGAGCCACAGCGGTTTCAAGGCATAACGCTACACTGGTCAATGTATCAGTGGAGAGACAGTTAACCAGTGTTAAAAATAACTCTCCTTTTATATTTCAGTGCCTTTGTTGAGTTTGTCAGTTTGCATTATGACAGCTTCATGTCACTTACAAGTATTATCTATAGACAGGCATGTTTGTCTTCTATCAGCTGTCTGCTACGGAAGGTAGGATAGTTAACAGCCAAAACAAAAGTTATGACAGAAAAATACTAATGCTTAATAAGTCACCTAGTTGCCATTGTCGCCAATTTTCTTTCCAATTTGATGTGTGTGAGTGTAACTAGTTGTGACTGTGAAAGTATTACAAGTATACTTGGAATATGAAACTATCTAAGATAATAATGAGATGCCCAGTGGAATGCATCTACCTAGAGGGCTGTCAACTATTTATCCCTAATAGATCCACTAGGGACAAAGAGTGAACAGGGCCCATCTTTGTTTAGCATTCTAGACGTTTTGATTGATTGATGTACTTAGAAATATTCGTTTTGCCATTTTAAATTGGTGTTAGCCAAATTTGTCATCATGTAGCATGTCAGCACTATGACCATACAGCAAAATATAGTGCAATCATCAAAACTGTTGGCAGATTACCAAGTTTATGAGATGTGAGCCTGTTACATTTTTGTTCATGTAGAATTCATGAATTCTAATTGGTTCATTGTATACCTGTAAATATGTAGTAAGACGAAACAGGTTATATATGGATCTGCTGCAATATCATTTAATGACATGGGTAATTTGCAGTCCTCAGGACAGCATTTCGATGAATAGCAGCCGGTTTTAACAAAGCCATGCGCTACAGCAGGATTTTTTGTATGGTCTGTCTGTCTAGTTGCACTCATCAATGTGGCCTGACGAATAAAATGCATTGTGCGGATGGCTCAGGCAGTAGTATCTCACTTCCAGTGTGGATCAATGACCATCGCCGTGAGACACAGACACCATTCTATTTGGGATGATAGCTTGGGGAAAAACAAGGTGGGGAAGGTAATACAAAATAGAAATACCCTGGACAGTAATTCCCAGGCACTGTCCTGGGAATAACATCTAAATTGATTTTTGCACCATGCTCATGTTAACATTCCATTCTAGCAGCAAGATTTGCTATAGTGGCTACTTAGATGGAGGAAGGTGTTTTGCCCTTTTGCGTGCTTGTGTGTCTGTATGCTTGTTGCTAGGTTATGGTGATTCGCTTAACAGCGTAGGCTGCTGTGAGTTATATGCATTTAGGGCCTGGATAGGACATTATGGTAATTCACACTAAATTCTGGTTTGATAGCCTCGACTAGACTTGCAAAACAGGTCATACACAATTGTCTCTATAGTTTATGCAAGGAAACGCCTGCTTGTGTTCTTGGCACTGTATGAAGTGCAAGCATGGCACTTAGATTTCACCTGCCTAAGAAATGATAGTGTTGAATCTAAATGAGGCATGCTTGGCCCTCCAGGGTAGCAGCTCTGTCTCCTTCTGGTCCAAAGACTGTGTCCTTCCCAATCCCTGCTTGCCCTTGTGCCTCTCATTTGCATACCAGGGAATGAAGCAGCTCATTGGCTGAGGGTGGAATTCGGAAAACCGTTTCTGTCCTGCGCCCATTAGACAATCACCTTTACCATTAACCCAGACTAAAGACTCTGCAGAGAGTGCTTTCGCTTTTTCGCTCTACTGCATCAGTTTGGTTATTTTTTTCTTTTTTAAGTAGGTAAAAAAGTCTCAACAACTCAAACTGGCAATCATGTGGGAGTCATCAGAGTTACATGAAAAAAAAACATGAACCTATCGCTAACTAACTGCAACAAAACCTGTCCTAACATAAAGATTGTGATATGACTTGAGGGTGTATTGGTTAAAAAATTTACTCACATTTCAGAATAAAATCTATCAAGAAGCACAGGTAACTTAACAGAGCAAAAGAGGGATATTGGACACAGTGAACTGGCAAAACCTTTCAGTCAGTGTGTAGGCAAGACAAATGCTCTAGTTTTCCTTTTCTTCGTCCAAACTTTAGATAAGTTCACTGCATCAAACTGTGTGTGTGGGCAGGTTTGGACTGACGGCACAGTGCTTTGTCTCTGGTAGGCAGCCTGAAGGCCAGGCTTCCCATACATGTACAAACTTGGAGTGACAGCATGACATTTCATTTGACCTCCACTAACAAATGCCAGTAGTATTAGTGTGTTTCCCGAATTAAAATGAGCTATACCACAAGTTAATATTTTAAACATAATTTAAAAGAACACTCTCTACCTGATGTGTATATACACCTATATAAATATATACACCCAGTGACCAGAAAAAACAGCTACAACAACTTGATGATTAAACACTATGATGTAATGCCATGCATGCTAGGTAACAAATGTGTTTTTTTTATTGTATTCGATTACATTGTTTGGGGATTTCTGGTCAGTCAGCATATTTGAAGAAAAAAAAACATATGCACTTCTTGGTTATCACATATGAAAGTTCTCTTTATGCTCTTGAAGCCTGCAAGGTGTGCTGTGTGTCCTCATTCAGTTGTGTGATGGTCCCATCCTGACAACAGCGGACTGCACACACCGTCTGTGATGGCCAGAGAGGCTTCTACATCCCGTGTGCAACACATCTTCATAACTAAACGACATTATAGATTGATTTCCAAAGACTCCCAAAATGTCACATATGACCTTTCTATTTACTGCCGCACGGCGGCGGTTTAATGATGTGACCATTCTATTTAACGTAACGGGCACAGTATTAAATGTGTAGTAAACTAGTTAAATTTAGGTAACAAAAAGTCTATCTCCTTACAGGGAATTTCACGCTCTACTTTGTCACCTCACTTCCTGGTTTGCTCTCGCGATAATTACAATCGCCTCAAGAGGACCCTGGCTAACAAGAAACGTAATTTTGGGTCGTTATTAGGTGCTTGCATAATCGACCCATACGGTCGGTTTCTGGGTGACAACAAATGACTGAAAGCGAGTGTTTTTGTACATTTCTGTAATATGTGACAGGTATATATTGAGGGTGGAATAAATCTGATACTTGTGACTTAATATGACTTGAAATTTACACAGCATCATTGTACACTCTCCTAAGGCTCAGAACAATGTATTGTAACCTCCTTTCTCTACCTGATCCCTCTCTATTTTTAAATCCATCTCTGTCATTCAATCACAAGTGGCAAACATTTGAGAGCCTATGTGTTGACACTGGTCCATGTGTGTGGAGGCACTGCTTTGAAAAATGCTCTCGGTTTAATAGGAAAGTGTAGGGTTTGAAATTTTCGCAGGAAGGCTGGTCTGTGATGACGTTGGTGTCCCTGTTGAAACATGAGGGGAAATAAGATGAGGGAAACGGTAAAGCAGCAGAAAAATACATTGTCATTGTGGCAGCTGCTGACAATCATAGACTGCCAAGTCATTTTGCTGACAAGTGAATTGGTGGTTGGCGGCCATGGCGCAGTGTCATGGGACTATGACAGTGATGTATTGTAAAGCCATCAGTATGTGTGTTCATTTGTTACAAAACAATGGCGTTGCAGCAGGATACTGGTGTGTTTCACTGCATATTGTTTACTGTTTACAGACTTTAGAGAAGGTGTAGCCTGCTTTGTATCATCATAATTGCCTTGTCTTGCCAGTTAGCAGTTAGCTTTTTTAGCTGTAACTGTGTATAATGACATGCAATTTTTCTATTTTGTATGTCCAATTAACATGATAAATCAATAATCTACTCTAAAATAAGTAATTTTTTGTGGCAAATGGGCCTCTGGTAATAATGCCAGTCCCTGAACAGCTATCATTAAGAAGTTTGGGTGTCATGATGAGATGCTCTTAGCTGTCCAGCTCCATGGATGTTAATTGTAGAGGCGACATTTACAGTGACTCATGCCCATAATGACTATAATTATAGACCGCAAAGCTCCCAAAGGTAAGGAACGTGCCCTTTTCTACAAATTATAGGCTATACAAAATGATTTAAAGAACATGAAAGGTCATAAAGTGCAAAGACAAGAAGTAGTGTCAAAGAGGAGTGGAGGCTCCTGCTAAATACTCCTAAAAGCAACCAAGCATTTAACTTCCATGCAGACAAAAGTTAGCATTTTACTTGAGATACCCTTGGAAGTTACTAATGCAAGTTTTTATAAACAACACAGTCTGACATCTTCGGCACACGTCTTGGCTGTATGAAAAAGGTTGTCCTTGCTGTCAGGTGTTGATTAGCCATCCAGCATGATGTGGACATGGCTGTCTCTGTGTCTCTGTGGGAGGTCGGCAGGACTTGATGGATGTCTCTCTTTTGAGATTGCACAGCACTGTGGAGAAGGAGGAGGACCCAGCCCCTGTTATCATGCTCTGTTCCTTTCTGCTCTGCCTAAAATGGAGCAGGATCTCCCTCCTCAGCACGACTCCATCGCCTCTGGATAGAGCTAAGGAGTGCATAAAATAGACTAAGATAAAGCACCTTTTACATTTCTGATCCCAAAGCCCCTTTTTAAGCAAAAATCCACTTAGAACTTACATAATAGGGAGGGAGAAATCCCTTGATTTTCTACACAAGCACTGAATTTAAGGATAATCTTCACAGTACGTTGCCTGTCTTTGTGTACCCTCTCTTAAAATACACAAGCATGGTAAAACTTGTATTCATTTACTGCAAAAGACAACACCCAGAGACACTTTGGCACACACACACACACACACACACACACACACACACACACACACACACACACACACACACACACACACACACACACACACACACACACACACACACACACACACACACACACACACACACACACACACACATACAGTGAATCCTATTAGATATAAGAAAACATACGGGAGCGGCTCATTGAGGAGGAAAAAACACGCTCTTGCTCCCTCTCCCTTTGCATATTCCTTCATGATTCTGGCAAGACCGCTGGGAGATTGATGCGTCGGCCTTTTTCATACCTTCTGTGACTGCTCAGCAAGGTGCCGGGCTCCATGAAATTAGCCAAACTCCTAAATGATAAATGTACACTAGTGCGTCCACTGGGAGAAGAAACAAATCTCATATCAGCCGAGAGAGGAGGTTGATATTGAAAATCATCTGGAATTTCGCCTACCACGATATTGAAAATCTTTATTCTAATTGCATGAATGAATTGAATGGGCTGTTGTGATAAATCCTCTGTGCCACAAAGGGAATTGTATAAATGAAGCATCATGTGTGTGTGTGTGTGTGTGCGCCCGTAAGTCATTTTCACGCTAGCCTTGTGCTGTTGTTGATTGCTTGTTTACTCAAGCAAAAACTCTGTTCACAATGTTAACACATTGTATATGAAACTCTGACAGTATCTTTCACCCACATATTGCAACATATCAAATTGTCATACGACGAATATTTTTCAAAATATCAGTTACCGTATGAAGGAATGGGAGACAGCAAATCAGTATAGAAAACCATTTTTATTTCCCATAAGGCTGTCCTTTTATTTACTTGTATCTTCTGGGGGATAACTGTATGTTTCTCCATTGTGACTAATACTTTCTCACTGCCATTTTGAATAAATCATCTCTCTCTGGTGTGAGAGAGAGAGATCTACACGACAAACACAGTCACGCAGTCGCCCATGACCACATTCCACAGCAGAAATAGACACCATAATCGGACACCATAATTGGACATAACTGTCCGATTATGGTCTGAGTTTTTCTGCTGCTGTTCTATGTCCCTACTGTATCTGAGTGGAAAGCTCAAGGGTTGGTGTTAGTGCTGCTTTCGTTTGTGAGGCAGTTCTATACAGTGTTTTCCTCATCTTTACAGAAACTACAAGCATGTTCTGGCTTTACCAAGGACATTGCTGAATGACGAAAGTGACCAATAATTATTTTTATGACTCTGTTGTGGCTTTTTTCAAAGCAAGCATATACTGCAAACATCCTACTGTATTGGGACAACAGCCTCTGAATAAGTATGAACTGTACTATTCAGTGGCCGATCAATATTCCACCATGGGGCTCAAGCTCCTAATAGAGTCTTAAATATATTTTTCAGCTTCTTGAATCTGTCATCTTATATGTGATGTCTTTATATATGTATATACACACAAATTATCTTACATACAAAGAAAAGAAGTGCTCATGAATTTACATCGGGCATGCCCACGAATAAAAGTCAAAATGTCCATCATGAGGACCCTAATGCCTCTCAAAGATTCTTCATTAACTTATTATAGGCTGCTAGTGGTCTCTGATTTTTAACCAAATCTCCTCAGTGTTGTCACAGCAAGGCCGTCCTGCTGGGGTAGCGAGTCAAATACAAATGCCTGCCACAAGAAATAAAAGGGTACAAAGGTAATTTCCCTCATTTTGCCCTCAGTTCTGTGGATCCCATGTTCAGGTCTCCTAAACCGGTTTACCTTCAGGCAGGGTGAATGTCTTCATATAATGTATTAACAACTTCCAAATAACCCCTGCTAAGCCTTTTCAGTTTTTGAGGGGGAGACAGAGGAGTGAGTGAAACAGAGAGAGAGAGTAGGTCGGAAACTGGCCACAGCTGTGTGGAAGAGGAGAGTCACCAACATGGGGCTCATTGATCAAACAGGGGATTAGTCTGGTTTCAAATCCTTGGCACCACACGAGCAAATCTGTTTTATCTGGGTTGATATCCTTTCTGTGGTCCCAGGTAATCCAGTCAGTAGCCGTGGATGTAATAGTTTTAGTCCATTCGGTGGGAAGAGCAAGGGTAGATGAAGGTAAGAGCCTGGCACGCAGCCCTGCAATGGGAGCTCTGTGTTAGGTCCTGGGATGAATCTGCAACACAGATGAGGAAGAGGAGAGGAGAGAAAACACACATACACTTAGATAGAACAAAGGAATACACGTGTGCGAGGATTAGACCCAGAGGAATTGCTCCTTTCGTGTGTTTCAAAAACAAGGGGAGGCTTTGTACAGCCCCGTCTCACCTCATCGTTTCTGCTTCTACTAAAAACAGACCCCTTATACACAGAAACAACAGAAAATACGAGTAAAATCAGCACAGAAAATGGATGTATGTTTGGCATTTATAGGTATACTGGAATATATCAGGAAAGCTCTTTATACAAAAAACCCTAAAATGACTTTGGCTTTGCTAAATGGAATCAGGGCTCCTGATGTGGAGTCTCAGGCGTCTCTCTGTGACTCTGGTTCAGGGACGCTTATACAGCCTCAGTTGCAGACCTGGACACATTTCAATGGTACATTGTGCAACCTTGAGACTGCTATTGAATGTTGATGCTTTTCAGCACCTGCTCAACCTGAAGCTCAATAAAAACTGTGTGCATGACGTCTAGTCGAGTTCCTTGCCCTCTTATGACCGTCTATTCAGCAAAAGCATGTACATGTCGTACACAATATTTCTTTGCCTCACTTTCATCACATTTCCAGTTATTTTACTGATTTAAGATTGTACAGTGAATAAATGTGAAGTTCCCTGCACACGGTGGGGGCAATTAGAAATCCCCAAATCCTGTTTAACTAAGAAATACAACCATGACATTTCCAGCAGGCTTGGCAGGTGGTAGCCAGGTGTGTGGATTTGATAGTGATGGGTGCTGCCTGGGACTCTGTGAGCTGTAGCACATAGAGAATCTCAGAGCTCCAATTTGTTGGACATGCTGGCAAATTATTTCATTGACTATTCTTTGTGGGTAAAATGATGTGCACCTGTATTCGCCTACTGTATTGTGTGTTATTTTGAGATTATACTTCAGAGAACAATTGGAGAAGCAAGAGACTTGGGTTTAATTTAGCATAAACATTGAGTATGTCTGAAAACATGTGGTGCAGTTATAGTGTTGAGATACAGTGTTCAATCTGACAGAATTATTTTATACACTACAAAAATCTTAATTTAAGGAAGTCATTTAGGTTATAAACCCATTTCTTTGCCAATAGGGTGCACTTGTTTTGCCATTTCTTAATGAAAATTAAGTTGCATTAAGAATTTTCTTAAATCCAGTGTTATTTGCAGCTCTTACTTCTCCGACAGAAGTACAAACCATACAACGATATAGGTTGTTTATTCATACTCTTTAACATAATTAAATATAACATAATAAACAGTGGTTCTCAAACTTTTTTCAAGTATGTACCCCTTTGAATTTTTTCAGCCAAGTACCCCATGAACAGAGGTACAACGCTGCCCCTGTTTAGGCTAAACAAAAACCTTGTAACTGAAAAACACTTAAATACTAACCTACATTTCAAATGTTTAGAATCCATCACTAACTTAATTTGTTATTATAGTATAATTATTTAAGGATTTATATATGAAACAAATCTCACATATCCCCTGCACTATTCCAAAGTACCCCTAGGGGTACTAGCACTCTCATTTAAGAAACACTGCTCTAATACGACTAACAGGAGCGTTTCGTCAATAAACGCCTCTAGCAGTGGCAGGAAATACGACCCACAGGAGCGTTTTCTGTCCTCATATCTAAACCAGAGAATGTAACACGTCGTAAACGTTGTGAAACGGTCGCAGTTTGGTTAGGCACAAAAAGTACTTGGTTAGGTTTAGGCAATAAAACTACTTAGTTAAGTTTAGAAAAAGATTGTGGTTTGGGTTCAAATCGGTGACCTTACTTAACCTCTGGTTAAGCATGTGACACAGAACGTGAAGTAGTTCCGTTTGTTCTGTAAAGTTAAAAGAAATCTCGACGTTTAGTATTATTTTTCAACGGGACACAAAGCCTGGTCTCCTGGGTGAAAGTCCTGTGTTTGTTTGACACATCCACCAGCCCAACCTATTTCCTTACTGGGAATTTGGCGCTGTTATACTTTAAACCTTACTTCCTGCTTTGCTTCCGTTATAATTACTATGGCCACTAGAGGGTGCCACCACTACATGCTATAAACAAATATAAGTCGTAATTGCTGCTTGAACAAACGACTTATGGGGGAGTTTTTCATTTCTTCATCATGTTGAGTACTGTATGTTTTCAGTTCTGTTTGTGTGCAGGGCTGTTAGTTAAAGGTGCTGTAGGTAGTATTGCAAAGATCCAGGACTTAGCCAAAAAATGTAAACATCTACAACTTCTCAGTCCCTCCCCCCTTTCTGCTAAAGCCTAAAACGGTCTCCTAAGCTCCTCCCCCCACAAGGGAGAATGAATGTGTGTGCAAGAGCAGTGATTGACACGCAGTTAGACCCCCCCCCCCCCTGGCCCTGATTGGTGCATGTGAACAGGGAGCTGTGGATTTTTGCAAATCACACCACAGGCTGGAGGTGGTGCCAGAGGAGCCAGATTTTGTTTTTTATTACCTGCTTCATGTAGTTCTACTGGAACATAGGGTCAGTTTCAGCAAATATGACAGAAAGTTAGTTTTATAAGTCTTAACTACTGCACCTTTAATAGTTCAAAAAGCTGTTAAAAGATTTTAAAGACATTCCTAACCAACAGACCTCAGTCTGTTAGGTTAGCTAATCACACCTCCTCAACAATCACCCTGAACAGCGACGTACCACAGGGATGTGTGCTGAGCCCTCTCCTTTACTCCCTCTTTACATATGACTGCACACCTGTACATGGCTCTAACACCATTGTAAAGTTTGCAGACAACACTACGGTGATTGGTCTCATCAGCAACAACGATGAGATGGCCTACAGGGAGGAGGTCCAGCACCTATCATCATGGTGCACTGACAACAACCTGGCTCTCAACACCAAGAAGGCCAAAGAGCTCATTGTGGACTTCAGGACGTCTAAAGCTAGCACACACACACACACACACTCATTCTCATCAATGGAACTGAGGTGGAGCGTGTCACCAGCTTCAAGTTTCTGGGTGTCCACACCTCTGAGGACCTCTCTTGGATCCTCAACACCTCTACCCTGATCAAGAAGGCTCACCAGCGTCTCTTCTTTCTGAGGAGACGCAAGAAGGTCCACCTGTCTCCTCAGATCCTGGTGAACTTCTACCGCTGCACCATCGAGAGCATCCTTACCAACTGTGTCACAGTTTGGTATGGCAACTGCTCTGCCCATGACCGGAAAGCACTGCAGAGGGTGCCCAACGCATCACCAGTTCCTCATTCCCCTCCATCGAGACCATCCAGGGCAAACGATGCTTGCATAAGGCGCGCAGCATCATCAGAGACTGTTCTCACCCCAACCACAGCCTGTTCACCCCACTCCCCTCTGGGAGGCGTCTCAGGTCTCTCAGCACCCGTACCAGCAGGTTCAGAGGAAGCTTCTTTCCTCTGGCTGTCACCCTACTGAACTCTTGCTCTGCATCCCGGTGACAATTTAACCTACTAAGCCGCCTTTTTGCACTTCTGGTTGGACGCAAACTGCATTTTGTTGTCTTTGTACTCTGCACAATGACAATAAAGTTGAATCTAATCTAATGTGTTTGTAAAGTAGTAAAGTTAGATCATTGTTCATGGAATGGATAAAAATCAGAACTTCTGCACTTACTTGAACTCAGTACTCACATTTCCAGATCCACATGAATAATTTCTAAACATTTCCTGTCTCTAAAATAACACATTTACGGCCTTTGCAAAGGAATGTGCAGAGTACTTTGTAGGCCTATCTTGGTTGAGGATACGAATGCTAGAAATGTCCTAAGACAAGGGAAGCTGCATCATTGGTAGATTCTTTTTTTTTTAAGACCAAATGACAGGAAAGTGTTAAGGAAACACTTTGCAGTACTGACGTGTTCTCCTTTGCTGACTACATCATGCCATTCAGGTAGATGCACTGCAGCTGTTCCTCTGTGTGCTCGTAATAACTTCACAGTCTGAGATTTAACATGTTGACCGCCAGGTCTTGTCACAGGGTCTTTCTCTGTACAGATTGGGTCCTGAAACACAGTAATCCTCTGGGCTCATCTGTCCAGCATTTGCGTCTTTATCATCTATTGTACGATGACAATGTTGGAGCAGAGAATGAACAAAAGCAGTAACAGGTTATACATTACGGCTTACTCTATCTCAGACACGATCCACTAGAGGTTTGTTAGTGGGAGAAGAGGAGTGGTATGCAAATCCTGTCATTTCAACCCATGTGCCTGTGTGTGTGTGTGTGTGTGTGTGTGTGTGTGTGTGTGTGTGTGTGTGTGTGTGTGTGTGTGTGTGTTAGTGTGTGTGTGTGTGTGTGTCCTCTGTTCTTTTTTTTTGGTCCTCTGTCTCTTCATATGAACAGTGTAGCAGGTAGCAGTGGATTGCTCAAGGATTTCCTGCCTAAACCATCTTTGCTGGCAACTAAGTCATCTGCATTCTAATTTGCTGGCCGTTTTAAATAGCACTTTACTTAGACTTCAGTTAGTAAAAGGAGCCAAAGTCAATTGCCTTAGGAAAAGAATTTAGTGCAAACACAGCGTACCCTTTCTTGTCTTGTGCTGAGCAAATCAATCATGCCAGCTAAGAAACAGTTTCAAACAGCACTAAAGAGCACCCTCTAAAAACAGAAGACTCCAGACAACAAAATACATCAAGATCCATTTAATGTGACATTGACAATGGAAAAAAAGAAAATTGGTAGAAAGTAATCAGTAACACTCCTCCTCTGCCTAAACCTGTATAAAATGTCATAAGGATGACAATCTGGCCATTCTTGGCAGCTCAGACTGCATCTGTCATAACTTCATACTTAAAAATAATATAAATAGACAAACAAAGTATGTTATTATTTATCTCAAACGACACACTGTTTACCATTTGTGTTTGTCATCATGATGACATTGACTGAAGGAGGAGGAGAGGTGTTGTCAAGCACAGGGATGGAACAGATGATTTCTCTGTTAAGGTGAACTGTACGTCGCATGGCCAATTGGAGTTCATTTTGATCATTCTTGGTGCGGTCTCCCGATTTTGACAAATTAGGTGTTTATGCGCCTGCTGGCAGGTCACTTTTGCTCTGAAACTGTCTCACAGATCCCCTATATCCTGTCACAGTGTTGTTTTGCTTGAAAAAGTGCCCTCCGCTGCTTTTAATCAGGGACACCTGGGTCTTTGAACAGCAAGTAAATCATGTATGACTTGTTCAATGAGACACACACTGCAAAGTGTGAAAAATGGTGGTGTATCCACTTGAGTTCAATGCTTAGCACTCACTAATCTGAACGATTACATATTCCATCGTAGAAATGCTGTGGCCCTATACAAAACAACTACTGTACTCGAGTTATGTTGCAGTGTCAAATAACAAAAAAATCCATTAAAATTCATTGAATGCCTTTGTATTTCGGATGTAAGGCATTCTAGCACACTGACTAAGGTTATCAAATGAACATAATTCTTCTCAATATCATCAAAAGCAGAGAAGACTGAATGGGAGAAAATATGTTTTCATTACAGCCCGCTCATTCTGCCTGTCTTTCTTAAGGTGTATAATTGTTTGGATCGAGCAGAAATGGATTGATCTATTTAGCTAGTGGAGCGGGTAATTCAGATCTATGATGTGCGTGTGTTTTTGGAAGGTGCTCCCCCAGTATCGCTCTCATTGTGACTGCCACAAACAAAAGGGCCTGCCTTGTTTGCTGCTATAGAACAGACAATGAATGGCTCCCTCTCTGAAAGACATAAAGAAAGAAAAGAAGAAACATGGGTGTCAGGCACTGGCTTTGCTTGGCTTCTTACTTTTCATGCCAATTTTTATGATGACGGTGAAATCTATTTTGCTGGTGAACATGTGTGTGTGCCTGCCTCACTGTGCTTCAAAGAGACTTTTCAGAGCAAAATGAAAACCTGCAGCTGAAATAAAATGGCTGAGAATTAAAAAAAAACCCACAATAAAACAGTGTTGTGTGCTTGCTGGCTTGTGACGGAACAAATACAAATGAGGCAATTTGGCCTGAGAGGCAGGTGAATGAGGAATGTTGATTAAAAAAGAGAGCAGAGTGCAGGATAAAAGGCCTTTCATGTGGCCTTCGGGCTATGCTGTGTGCCGATAGCTGCTTCAACAAGACCCTCTGAGGGGGTTCAGAATATCAAGTGGCCTCTGATAAGAAGCTACACAACAAAAAGGAAAGAGGCTTGGCCGGGGGTCTCACGTACACACACAAACACAGACATATCAAACACATCAAACACGTGCGTTCATACACAACTACGAGCACACACAGAGAGGAGCAAGTAGCATGTCACAGATTAGTGACTAATGGGATTGGCAGACCGGTGTAAGGCACTGTAATCAAGCCCACACAGTGGCTGATAGTAAAAACAGGACATGGAACAGGGGAGGCAATGAAAGGATTTGCGACTGATCCTGCCATTACAATATGCACAGACAGCAGGGTTTTGCTAAGAGGTGGATCTGCTCTGTGTGCGTTTCAACAGTACTCAATGAGTGTGCTGCTACAGCACATGCATGTTTACCCATCTATGCACTGACTTCTGTAAATGTGCCACCGTTTATATGAAAATGCAGCAACTTTTTATTTATGCGTGCACTGCCTGGGCTGTTTGATAAATATTTACAGTGGGTGGTGGTGCATTCAGTATTTGTGTCACGCCTGCCTAATCATGCACGGCATGTAAACACACACTTGATTATTTGGGTTAATGAGAAGTCACTGAACATGAGCTGGTCCCACTCCTGCCGCCTGACACTCAAGTGCATTACAGTGATGTGAGAGAGACGGGAAATCAAAAACAAAGAACAGCTTGAGAAAAGACTAACCTTTACAGAAGCAAGAATGCAGCTCAATTTCTGTTGACCCATCCTCTGCATTTTGCTTCCGGAAGCTAAAAAGGGGAGTATGGCTGGGTGTTCTGCAAAGAGAGGGTCAAGAAAAAAGGACACGTGTGTATTGGGTAGAAAAGCAGCTTCCGGCCTGACATTTTGGCCCTCGTCACTTAAGGTTTTTGTAATATTAGACCAAAGCCATTTTACTCATATGTATGTATTAATGCTCCTCCTCCATTTGTGTGCAGAAATGTACAATATTGATTAATGTATCTTGAGAAAATAAAGCAAATAATCAATTGTATAAAGACAATCATGATTTCAAGTTTACTTATTTCAAATTGTGCAAAGGACTGAATTGAGAATTAGAGATGCATTCTTTAGAGTTAACCAAGTACTACACCTTACCTTGACAGGATGGCAAGACCCCATTTGATCAACATCTTTCTGAACATTTTGGGCCTTTGGTGGCTGTGAAGGGGTCCAGTGAAAGCTTTATGTCTATCTGCTGACATATACATTTACGGAACAACCTTGGGAAGCCCCGTGTGGTCTAACCTTCACTGGCTGTTCCCTCTTTCCTTACCATCACATTAGTCTCTGCTTCTATTCAAAGCCATTGTCACAGAGCACTAAGAGAAGTTTGCTGATCGCTTGCAGGTGAGAGGGGGGAAGCGAGTTATTAAATGAATACAAATCGGGTGATCAACCTGTCACAGAGTGCTGGACTGCTGGCTTCGAGGACTTAACTCCCTTCATTATTTTTGCATGCTGCATTCAGAGTCAGTTTACAGAGCCGAAAGGCAGTGGAGAAGCAGAGTGGCAGTTAACTTTATCTCTGAGAGGAGTGTGGCCTGAGGCAGAGCCCACCTGTTTGTTTACGCCCTGCTTTATGTTTGTTCTTTACTACTATGGGACCCTGGATAGGTTGCCTACATAGAACAGAGTCCACTTTGTTATACAGATGTGCTGTGCTTTCAGAGTATTCTTTATACAGTGTGACACATCCTTTTTTACCCACAGGTTTGACACTGGGAATGTTTCATTGTTTAAGGTTAATTACAAATTATGCAGGCAGTTAGCAGAACATATTTGTCAAAGCATTTAATCAAAGTATTCAAACACAGTGTCTTGTTATTTCTACTACTGATTTTCTACTTTTTAAGTCCAGGAAGGGAGGTTGACTAGTAAAGTGAAATCTGTCTGGCATTTGGGCATATACGTGTGGATATGTATGCAAGTGTGTGTATTAGAGGTGTGACGAGATCTCGTCCCCACGACAGTCTTCTATGCTAATTTCAAGGCTGCTGCTGCTCTGCACTTGTGTACTGATATCGCGAGACACTTTTTACCTTGACGAGAAATCTCTTCCTCGTCACACCTCTAGATACTAGAGTAGTCTACTATCTTGTTTATTGCTGCAATTAATAAAATGCAGAGGAGGAGAAAAGAGCATCTGTCTTCACAAAAATCATCTGTTAAGTGTTTGATGGTAATATAATCGTGCTTTAGAACGTAACCAATGTGAAACAATAGTAAAATCAGCTTTATTTCTCTCTGTCTACTGCACAGTGACAAATTCAAGTACAAAACATTTTGGTCTCAACTACTGCCAGAAAACGCTTCGTTATGTTGTAACCTTGGTTCTCTTGAGTGAAGAGACTATCTCTCCACTATACATATGGAATAAGTAACAGTGTAACTGTTAGTTATACAGAAGAGAAGCCAGTTATCTGAGTTTGTGGCAAAACCTTTCAGTGCTCGGTTTTCATTTTCGATTGAACAAAGGACTATTTTCCAGTCTTATTTCTTCATTGTAGTTTTCTGTAAAATAGTGTTAACATCTCATCTCGATCTCGTGTACCCAATCTCTTGTCTCGTCTCGTGAGCTGGGTGTCTCGTCACACCCCTAGTGTCTATGGGTTAAATGTGCATATAGTATACAGTGCTGCACATACAGAACAGAGGGGTGAACTACGAAGCGAGATTAGTGGGTTAGCGAGGTATGTTGAACCTAAAGCCAGAGTTTTTGAGGTTACAAAGGTGGCTCTCTTTTTTTTTTTTTAAGATAATTTTTTGGGGCTTTTCCCTTTATTAGATAGTGACAGTGGATAGACAGGAAAGGGGGAGAGAGATGGGGAATGACACACAGCAAAGAGCAGCAGGTCGGATTCGAACCCGTGCCGCTGCAAAGGACAGCCTACATGGGGCACACGCTCTTACTGGGTGAGCCAGAGGCCACCTTTTAACCTGGATAGATCGCCATGGCAACTTAGGCTGCAGACCTATCCTGGTCCGGACCAGTTTGTTTAGTGTTTCAGATTGAAATTGGCTAAAAGGCGCCTTTCACTAATCAGCTCCTTTGGAAATAGCGTCACTCTAGAAGTTGTCAACCGATATGTTTTTTTTTTTGTTTTTTTTGCATCTGATAAAATACAACAATTTAATAAAAATAAAAAATTAGTCAAAAAATGTTACTTAAATGAACATTAATTTAACACTGTTATTGTCTGCAATGTCAATGTTTGGTCTCTGTTTAGTTGTTGGCTCTAACTTGCAGCATAATTTTGAAAATGCAAAGGAAAACCATTCCTTTCTCGTGCGGACGGCTCACAACCATCCCAAATGACAAGTCTGAGAAATGTTTTACCCGTGGGGAGTATGAGTTGGGGCTGGGGACGTATACAGTACAATAGTTTTTCGAGCCTGTGAGATAGTTTAGCCAGTTGAAGGCTCGCTACAGTGACGCTGACATCTGCCTGTAGAAATGCGAAATTGACACAAGGAGAAGCAATACTTTTGTTCTACAGCAGCCACACTGATTAGGCTGCCTGCAGATGTGTCTGCAGACATGTTTTGTTAATCTGCCTTGTGAGCACAGACATCGGCCAATGACTTGAATCTTAAAATGTCAGTAATCGGCCCACATAATTGGCCAATCCATTAATCGGAATATCACTACTCTATAGTCATAAGTCAATCTATGAGCTATACAGATACCCAACTGGCAAACTTGCCATAACATTACATTAGAAATGCCACCGAACAAAGCCATGCAATTACAATAGCACAAACTGTATGCACTGGGTTGTTGTTTTTTGCCACAGGAATTTGCATGCATTCAATTGGTGATGCACAAAATCTGTGCAAGAATACAGTTTTATTTCATTTGCAAGGCTGTTCTGGCTCTCATTGAACTACTGAATATGTTTGTAGTGTTCCTTGGTTATTTGCCCACACTGGCTCTAAAATAAGCCGTTATAACATTGCAGGTAGCATACATACAAATAAAGATCTATATTAATAATCAGTATGACGTTTACTTGCATATGACATACGGTATAATTCCTTCAAACCAAACCATAATGTTGAATTATGTTTTTATAATAGTCCTTATTTTCTAAAGTCTGTTTTACTCTTCTCGTATATTGCAACTAATACAAAACAGATTAGAAATTTGATTAGTCTGTTGTTATTTTTTCACAGTTAATAATCAATCAATAAAATTAATTAAAATAAAGTGATTTCTACATATCCTGCATTATGGGACAGTGTCAGACCTACAGTAAATGCAGTTCTTGAGATTAACGTTTAAATCTGTCTATCAAGTTTAAAGTGTAAGAGCTGTAGAATGAGCAGTTGTCATGTTAGAAATAAACGGTAGGTATTGAGAGTGCATCAAAAAATAAATACATTGACTTAGGAATTTACACAATCAGTTATTTTCTGCCAGCGTTCCTCTCTTGTGTTATTTGCAGCAACAGTGTTGCTTTTTGCTGTAATGATTTTGTCATATTCCTGGCGGAAGTAGGCGGCACCAAACACCCCCTTTATGGGAACGCACATAGAGCCTGAGGAAGAAAGCCTGGGTTTACAAAGACAGTTAATAACCACCTTCATTGTACCCGTTTTCTCTGGCTGGGGTTTTAAGCTTTGTCAAGCCAGCTCCTGTAAGTCAAAGAGAGCCTGGCTCTGTCAAACTTGCTTCGTAGTGCACACCCTTCAGGCATATGCATGTATTGTACATGCACTTGTGCATCTGTGCATTTTATGTGTAGGTCTGTGCATGCGGCTAGATGCATTTGTGCTTAAGTGTGTGTGAGGTCTCACTCTTGTGGTCTTGATTTTGTTCCCAGAGGAGCACATCCATCCAGAGTTGTCAGGCAGAGTCTTACACTCTTCTCCCTCCAGACATGGTTCCATCTCACACCACCATTTCCCAATTACAATGGATGCTGGGGAAGATGAACACAGATACATAACAAAGCAGGTTAGTTTATCACACAGACACGTGTACACACATTCATCTATGCATGCACACACAGATGCCAATACAAATACTGATAATAGTAAAAGAAGTAAAAGAAAAAAGAAGTGGAAGAACAAAACTAGCGAATCAGTAGATAGAAGTTAGGAGGCATACTTAAAAAGAACCTTAACTGATCATTAAAAGTAAAATAAACAGTAATATTAACTTACAATTCAAAACATAAAGAGTAAGCAGAGTTTAAAATGAAGGCAGAATCATCACAAAAAGTTGAACGAATGCAGAAACCACCCACGCAAACACGTTTTGTGTACATATTCCACACAGGCACACTTGTGTTATGTGCACACATAGCACCCACACACTATATTATGAGCATCTCCAGAGGAATACCTAGCCGAGTCTCTAAATGGATGTTTTTCCTCCTCTTCGGCCTCGGAGCAATTGCATCGTTGCTACATGGGTACTTTTGCTGTCGACAATAATGTCTTATACCAACAGAAATTAATCATTATTTTGTTTTGATATAGCTACATTGCATGTAGGGGAGCAATCTAATTTTTAATCAAAACTAATTGCCTCTCATTAACATCGACGGAATTCTTCCTCCAGCTATCTGACAAAAACAAATATGTTCTCATCAAGATCTCCCTCCCTTCTTTTCTCTTTCTCTACACGTCTCTGGGTGTACAGTACAGTATGTATGTGTGTTTCTAAAATTTTTTATATATATATATATATATATATATATATATATATAGCCAAAAACACCTTTAATGATTAGGAAATCTTCTGTATATTGTGTAGAAGGTAAAATAAGTGCCACAGTCCATATGTTCAGTTAATCACATGAGGAAATGTGCTTCCTGGCTCTTCCGGATCCATTTAGTTGTGATGTATTTGAAACAAACAACTATATTACTTGTAACAGTGTTTTTATCAAGCAAGC
This sequence comes from Sander vitreus, assembly GCF_031162955.1. Lineage (NCBI taxonomy): Eukaryota > Metazoa > Chordata > Actinopteri > Perciformes > Percidae > Sander > Sander vitreus. The sequence goes on from NC_135858.1 coordinate 6,301,552, forward strand.
GAAAATGCATTTGATCTAGTTTTCTTACGTTTTATTCCTTTTGTTAAATCCAGATGTCTTGCAGTCGATCCCTCTTTGAATTAAATCATAGCACACAAATCTAAACCATTTTGTGAAAGTCAAGTTCTGATTCATTTATTAACCATGTGTAAAGAACTTTTTTGTTTTTCACACTCCTCCGTATGAGGTATATGACAGCAAATGTGAAAAGTTCAAAGCAGTTTCTCAGACAACAAGTCCCCCCCCCGCCCCCCTCCCTCCAACATAATTCAGTTGTTGACATTTCAAATGTTATTTTGAAATGTCCTTTTATCATGTTGACATAAAGATGATATGAAGGTCAAATGACTTGGTGAATGCAATGAGTTACATAAACCAGCATCGTTTCAGTTTCCAAACCCATTTTTTATATTTTTTAACCATTTGGAAAAATATCTTTTCCCCTCCAGCCTGTGTTGCCAAGGTTACAGGCCAATCACCAATCAATTGTGTGCTGATGAAAGAAAATGGTTAAAGTGCAGTCCCTCAAAGCACAGACAGCATAGAGTGTGCTGAAGTTCACACACACACACACACACACACACACACACACACACACACACACACACACACACACACACACACACACACACACACACACACACACCCCATTGCTGCTCAGTGAACTTTTGCTGCGTTTCCTGACTTCCTGCCTCACTTTTCCCTCCATGAGCCCTGAGGATACTCAACGCCAGAATGAGTGCATCCACTAACAGGCTGTGAACCAGCCCTTTGGCTCCCCCCATGGCTGTTTACCTTATCAACTAATTACCACATGTTGGTCCATCATCCACTGTGCTCCCTCTTTCTTGCTTTTTCTCCCTGTGTTCATCCATGGGCTAAATATGCTTTTCACATCATTAATGAAGTTTACATTCAGCTGTGGTTTAGGTGCAAAATCATTGCTTGTTAAATGGCTTGAGGAGGTTTAATCAGATGATGTGCTGCGACACCGCCGTTCTGTTTAGCGCCTTCTTTTACAGTCTCTTCTACAGAGCGAGGGGGGATTGAATTAGGGAAGAGTCATTCCTTGACCTGGATTATTGAGCTTTATTGTTTGTTTCGACCATAACCATAACATGGTTCTATGGTTTTGTTTGGCCGTTGACATATGTCAGTGTATATTTTTTATATATGTATATATATATATATATATGTATATATATATATATATATGTATATATATATATATGTATATATATATATATATATATATATATATATATATATATATATATATATATATATATATATATATACACTACCGGTCAAAAGTTTGGGGTCATTTTACGGCCAAATAATTCTCAGGGGGCGGGGGGTTGTTTGCTGTTACAGGTCATCAGAAACATTAAAAAGTTACATATAGTAACTTTAATGAGCAGTGACTATGAAATACATTTTAAATATATGTTCAAATGTTCAAATATTCCATAAATATTTTGTTTCAGTCATTCAATTCTCAACACACTGTTAATGACATGTCTGTTCTAATGGCCACGAGGATGAGAAAAGACAGAGTCAAGCCTAATGTGAACATACTCACTTCATGTCCATGGCTGTACACAGGCCCGGACATCTGGCTCTGACCTTGACCGCTGGAGAAGAGCCATCTCTGGGCCGAGATCCATGCATCACTCTCTGGTGACCACTGACCTCCAACAGTCATTTTACTTTAACTACTCCCAGTGCAACTGTCAGCACAGAGGGTATAGCCTTTGTTCCAACATCAGCAAACTTTACTACTCCACTTTGTCTGCTGTGGAGTGTATGAGGAGGGGGGAACTAACAGTTGACCACTGTCCCAACTAACCCTTTTGGGCCAACTACTAATTTTCAGATCCATCTGTTTACAAGCTTAAAGCGATTTAAAGCACCAACACCAATTAACACGATCCTCGCATGTTACCATAAAGTAGCTGCTGTATACTGTCAAAGAGGACAGATGGGCTTGGAATTATCAGCAAACAAGGACTGAAAAAGTGTTTGATTCAAGATGTTAGCCATGTAGCAGGCTGTAGTCTGGACAAACAACCGAGAGTGGGACTTGAATTGATTGAAAAACATGAAGCGATGGACCTTTTACAAGTGGATCTGTCAGATCACTGTTGAGCGTGCACTGTGATGGATTGAACTCGCTGACACATGATCCCTGCCAGGTAGCAGAATGTTTGAACACCTTGACGAATGAGGGAGTGAATTGATTTCTGTCTGTGTCAAAATGTGAATACGTGTCTGTGGGCTCAATGAATAATTAATGTTTTTTAACTTGGAGCGGACTTACAGTAAATTAATCATAGCAAAACAATGGCTTTCCAGTGATGTCAGCCCAAGTGTCGCTTTTTTGGCGAGTCACTTAACTCAGTCGCCTTCAGCCAAGATCTGGAGCAGAAAGCAATTAGGCCTTAAATTCGCTATTTTGTTCGGTTAAATTTACAGTTTGGGGTGCAGGATCGATGCTTCCCACAAGATCACGGTATACAACCAGCTTCACTCCTTTTTATTCATTGACTCGTTGGTCATTGGTCATCTATCTCTACTATCGGAGATGCAAGGACCTTTGTCTCTCCCTTACATCAGTGCTCTGCAAGTGCCCCGATTACCCAGTTATTAACCAAACACAGGGCAATCAATCAATCATTCATTTACATAATCATGCAAGTAAGCAAAAATAATTGCAGCGACCTGCTTGATTAAAAAAGAATTCCATCTTAATGAGACAGAGGTATGAGTGCAAGCATTGTGCAACGCGGTAAAGTATTGAAAGGGTCACGGGAGCAGGAAGCAAATGAAGCAAGTGTGTAATTACAGCGGGACTGAGACTTGGACCCCTGAACCTAAGGTCAGCTTCAGAGAGTCATTATTCTGCATTAATCTTTACCCCTCTCAGAAAAGAGAGCGCGGAGGTTTAATTAGCTATTCAGAAAATATCGTTTGGCTTTCTAATCACACAGCTTTTGTGAATTTGTAATGGACACCCAAGCACCACAAAGACTTAAAGAAAATAATTCCTGTTTTCATATTTTCAGCATGTTTTTTATTTATTTAATTGAATTCTTGCCACAGAAAGTTTTCCACTTTTTCCATGACCTCAGATTCATTTAGGTAAAACTGGAATGTGTTGTATGTGTTACACATACAAACAGATAATGCAACGTACTGGCAGTCATTGGGAAAACACAGCCTGTGGAGTAATTCTGTGTAAAAATTGCTACTGCTAAAATATATGTGGTAAAGTTGTATTTGCTAATTATATTATTACATTGAAAACTGTACAGTATAACACTTATTCTATGTTATGATTCCTTTTTGAGTGTCTGTGTGCATGTTGAGCGTGTGTGTGTGTGTGTGTGTGTGTGTGTGTGTGTGTGTACGAGCGTGCCTTTTAGTGGTTGAACAATGACTACTTTTGATGTGTGGTTTCCTTTCCCTTATGTGGATACAAAAGCAATTTACATAAATGGATCTCCCACACAGCTGACATAGATCTGCTTTTTGTTTCTTTACTTCCCTCTCAGTACAACCGTAGACTTGTTACTTCAGAGAGCAGAAAGGAAATATGATGTCTTTTTAAAAAAAATAGAGACTGAGAGAGGGAAAGAGGAAACTAAACTAAGGAGACCATGCAGCTGAGGGTCAAATCCTCTCCTGGCAGGTTAAAGGTTAAATGCTGTGAGAGCTCAGTGGGATGTGACAAAATGGAGGAGAAACCCTGCTTCACAATCATTATCTTCAACTTCTCCAAAGATACTAACATCTTTTTTGACCCAGGAGAATTTGTTAGTCTCTCCTTATGTCTGCCTGTGTGTGTGTGTGTGTGTGTGTGTGTGTGTGTGTGTGTTTGTCAGTAAGAGAAAGGAGTTATTGTTTTCTATTGTACAGTTTAATGCACTCCTTCTGTCCATCCCCTCAGGCAGTGTGCAGGTGTGCAGCAGGTTTGCATCTTGCCAACCACATACAGTAGCAGGGGGGCTGTAGAACAATATGAGAGGCGAACTGTGGGATTTTATAATAGGAGATGATAAGATGTTTGCTTGGCTGTTCTTGGGTGTCATGCAGATCAGATATATATTTATCCACAAAACACATGTAAGGACAAGGTTTGCCAGAATGGAATGCTTTGTTTGGTAGACTACATTCCCGCTGATAACATGATATTTTGGTTGCATCTGCTTGACCAGTATTGTACGTAGAATAACTGCAGCCCTTCTTGTCCCTCCCCTCAAGTAGCGTCAATGTGTGTCTCCCCCCTGGATGTATCTCAAATGTACCATGACAACCTGTCATGCTTGGGTATACGTGCCCGCAGCCAAACAGAAGGGTTCATTCCCCATCAGTGATCAGCAGCGAGCGGGCATCTGCGTGCATCTCTTGTTGAAAGAGTTTACTGCTACAGCAGCTACATGATAACACAAAGCAGTAGCATGTGTGCATATTAGGGCATCAGCATGCATGTGGAGTGTAAATGAATGTATATGTGCGTGTTTATGTATCTTTGTGTTTTGTGTGTGTGTGTTTGTCCATACTGTGGCTGAGGGCTTACATGTCTCATATACTGGGATAAAGGCAGTGATGAGCGCCTAATCTGAGTGCATGTGATTCGCCCGGCGAGGCTGGAGAGAAATGAGCGTTTGACTTGTTAAAAGGGATGTTCTTCAGTAAGAGCCGCGTTGGCCCTGACATAACTGGGACATAGTTCTCCTTGTCAAAGCTAATAATCAATTCCCACTACAGGGAAAATCTGACAGCAGACCCCCCACAGAGCATGACACCTCCCAACGCAAGCTGGCGTCACATCCCTATATATTAATAACAACCCAAACAGTTACCAATAGCAACTGAAATAACCTCATGAGGCCCGTATTCACGAGGAAATAAACTCTCGACAATGGGACTGATTCTCGCTGTGTGCTTTGATGTTGGAGTTTGATGCTAATGACCGATAATACAGCACATCAGGGAGACTACCCGTTTCTGTAAATTTATCTGCCAAAGATAAAGGAGTGTTCCTTCCTCCAGGCTGTGTATGTGTGTCCAAACCAAATGACCTCTGAAGATACTTTTGATTTGTTCTATCAGAGCACTGGCAATTCTTTATATTCTTTTATTTTTTTGTGGCAACATAACCTGTGCATGGAACAGGGGCGGCAGGTGTCCCCCAGGGGGGTGGCGAGATGAGCTGGGCTGCGGCATCGTTCCTCATCTGAACGGAACATTAATAACGCTGGGACCTGGGGAGAAAGCTCCATCTGGGCCAGGCCGATGTGCTGCTGAGGGGACAGACCACTGACTCCACAAGTCTATAACCCCTCACATAGTGCAACAGCAGCCTGCAGGGCCCAGTTGACAAACACATGCAACTTTCAGGTATACCTTTCCTAGATAATAAAAGCCCCATCCCCCCCACCCCCTATCCTGTGTCCATTTATTTTCACACTTGCAAAAAAAAGATCCTTTAATTAAATGGCGTGTTTGCAAAGCGTGGCTCTTCTGACTACAGATGAGCTCCTAATGAATAATCACATAGGTATTTGTCTGCTCTTCAGCCCTTATCCAATGGTGGTTTCAGTGCTAAATAAATAACAACCTGACTTCCAAGCAGGTGAAAAATATCCAAGAGAGGAGGCGAAGGCCCCAACTAAAGGATATAAAATAATTGAAGAGGTCAGGTCCTCTTAACTTTTTCAGGGTGGTGCTCAATACCGTAGGTTGCTGCTCAGTGACTTGTCATTTCCATTTTTATCACCACTCCCTCTGTAAGTGCTTGTCAATCAATAAAGCAAGGACTCTCTCGCTGCGGGAGCCTGAAGCATAGAGGCATGAAGTGTTAACAACACCTCCTACTTCTCCATCTCCAATCCTCTGTCCGTGTGATTTAGTTTTTGATTTGTATATCGTCTAATTTTTACTAGCCACTCTTACAATTAATACATGGTTTTCATAATCAAATTAAGAACTATTGTCTCCGTCTGGTTTTAAGTCATTTAAGTAAGTTTGTCCCAAGGTCAGGTGAGAGAATTAAAAATTAGTCCAAAGTCCCTTGTCTGTTAGGTGCTGTGGAAGAGACAGTGTTTGTCTGTCTCTCTGTACAATGACAACACAGTCTGTATCTTAAGGTCAGAGCTCTGTAAATGTTTCATTCAGGAGATGTGTCCAACCACAGGGCAAACACAAAATTCCTTCTTGAATTTAATGTCTCAAGGACTTAAAATGTAGCTCTAGCTGTCCTAAAAAGTTTTACAGGGTTTTAGGTAATTTTTCATCTAACAGAGAAAAAGTTTTTTTTGTGACATCCTCAGCTCATATCTAATTTATATTCTTGGATTTTCTTGAGTGTCAGCTGTGGCTAACCAACCCTGTGAAGCCACTGAGTAGGCCTGTCTGACCCTTCATGTAACATCCCTCATAATGAAGATATTTAGGTGTCATTTCTTGGCAAGAGGGCAGTCAGAGTGATGACTTTGATCTCTGCTGAAGGTGGGGGCGTAAAGATCGACACTGAGGAGCAATAAATGAGCTCTGTGGAGTGAAGGGGGCATCACAGTTCTGTCTCAGTAGACTTGTGACTTCCTGTCAGCTTTCTTTTTTCTCCCATGCAAGCCTCTGCCTGATTGTTTTTCTCAGCAGAAGTAATTCAGGTGCACTAGCCTGGAGCTTCCCTGACTTGTGTTTATTAGTTATTCATTTCCATCAGCCTGAACTGCCTTAGGCAATGTGATCTGCAACATGCTCCCTGCTCAGGTGTTCAACAGCCCAACTGGATCATCCTTTATCTCCCATGATGCCAAGCAGCACAGCACCACTGGGTTTTAATGATTTAATGTATTTTTATTATTTGAAAAATCACTGAGAGACAGCAGAGGAGGTTATTTTGGAATATGCTGTAGTTTTTTGTCTGAGGTGTTAATTAAAGCATGTGAAGAATAAGTATTTTTGAAAAAAATGTATTCAAACCTGATGGTAATCGTAACTTGGAACCATCTTTTGTTTCTGAAATGTCATATTTATACCACACGTCGTGTAGACTGCTGCAGTTTTGCAGAAAGAGTCAATGAAAAATAGCTCATGTAATAATTCAATAATGCATGTGTAGTTAAAGTAAAACCATAATTAACTAAATCCAGCAGAAATATGCAGTAACCTCCATAGAAGAACATAGAATACACAGGTTTCTTTCCTTAGTCTCATGTTAAAGTCTAGGACTTCTTTCAACATTCTAAGAACTGTATCCTAGATTTATTGTAATTTAATTACAAATTACATAACAATCATTTAGATGGTCTTCTATTGCAATAAAACAAAATGTAAGTAATATCCAAATTTTGTTTCATGACAGTGTCCTATTTATCGTTTTTCTTTAATTTGACAGAAATATGCAAAGTGTTCTTATTAAGAAAATGAAGCACTATAGAATGATTAACTACAGGAAAAAAACAACTCTATCAACAGAAAAGAATGTAAATATAGATTCTGCAAAACCCTAAATTAAGTTAAACTACAATTTCATTTCTTTTTAACATCCAGTGCTATCTTTAAAATTCTTGCTTTCAACAATATTGTTGTGCAATATATGTGCATGATAATAATGATAATGGGAAATTGTGCAACAACAATACTCAGGTTAGGAAAAAATCATGGTTACAGTTAATAAAAATGTCACTGCTGATTGCATTGCATTGAAGTCAAATGGGCTACACACCCATAAACCCCCCTCAATACCGATAATTTCTGCTGCTACATAGGGCACACTACGTGCTGCGTGGCACTGAATGTTGGCATGTTGGATGTTTATCACACATTATTACTAGGGATACTGGGCTGGGTGCAACAGGTATCAAATAGAAAAATTAGTTTTTCCCTCACAAGAGCCTTTAGTAATAAATAGTCAGCAGCAGCTCAATGTTAAAACACATGAGACTTCCTCACCATCCACACAGGAGGGTTTGTTGCGTGTTGTCCCGGCCACTTTCCCCGGTAAACAGGAGCACTTGACTGTCTGAGAACGCTCCTCAATACGATTCTTGTTACAGCATCGGTGGGCGGCAATCACCTCACATGTACCTCCCTCTGCAGACAGACAGACAGACACACACAGCAGTACACAGTCAGTAAATATGAGAGAAACTATGTCGTTGAATATGAACGTTAGCAACGGAAGTGGAAACGTTTTATACATGTGTTTTTTATCAACATCAAAAATCCAAATAAGCAACAATAATTTGAATGAAAGATGGCCTTAGGGAAACTGGACAACCTCCCCTCATTATATCATGAGAGGCACGCTGCAGTACAATCATTGGGCACTTACCACTGGAAGTATGTGTAACAAATTGGCCCTCAAGGCATCTCAATTATGTCATCAAATTGCCTCTCACTCAGTGTTGGCTGTCCCCACTCTATACCAATCAGCCTATGAAGATCACATCATGCACTTGCAATGTATTAATTAATGTGCCTGCCTTTGCACCCTTGATATCTTCCATATGTTGTCAATATGATTAAAAAGGGATGAATCTTTTGTCTGTGCTTCTCCAGGGAAGACCTGGCAGTCATAGGCTTCATCATCATGATCATCATCATCGTCATAGACTTAGATGGCTGACACCTTTGAGTCCCATGACTGAGCCAATACAGTCTTAGGCTATACTACACTAAAGCATTAACTCCAGAGCATAGGCGACATCAGAGCAAATGCTGTACAATAGGTCCCAGTCTGACAAAGGAGGATGTCACAAAAATCCAGTGAAAAGAGAAGGCGATATGCGCCGATGGCGGTACTCTGTCAAAATAACAATAGGGAGGATTGCCCAGGGGAGGGAGAGGGGGTGATGGAGTGGAGGGACATCCTGAAATGAGTGAGACAGGCAGAGAGAGCTAGAGGACAAGGTGTGTCTGGCTGCCAGGGACTGGCCATGCCAATGAGTAATGAGGGAGCCACTGGAAGTGCCCCTTTCACACAATTATAAAGCGTGGGGCTAATGCAGCCAGCGGAGCTGCAGGAGAGAGGCCCTCCATCACCGCTCTCCCCTTTTCTTACGCCCCAGGAAAAACTCTTTATCTTCCCTTGACAGCCACCGCAACGGACACCAGCGTCCAACAATTAAACTGGAGCTCATCCCTGGACAGAGGAGAGGAGAGGAAAGGAGAGGAGGGTTGAACTTATCGTCTCCAATCCACAGAATGGATAGAGGATAGAGTGCAAAAAGATCGGGCGATAACCAAATGCCACATTTCATCTTGTTTGTGCCTTATTTCGCTCGCCCGTACCAAGCTTTAAAGAGGACATCCTTTTGCGGTGAGACGATGCATTTGCTTCCAGTGGCATGACAACAACCGGTGTGTGTTTTTCTAGCTGGGCTGGTTGTGCAAATGTTTGAAATGGCTCGGGTCATGAATTACGGAGCTGAGCTCACTGCAGCCTATACAAGTTTGCCAACAGTTTTCTTCTCCCATTCCCGTCAATGTCTGCTGTGGCCAGACCAAAGGCCGCCGAGTCTTGGATTAAAAGGCAAACATTTGCAGTCCTGCTGGACCGTGCTGTCGTGCAGTATTAATGTCACTCTCTTAGCGCTTGTTGTTAGATATTTCTGGGCAGGAGGGGGCAGGACACAGACTATAAAAGTGATGAGAAAAATCCCCTGAGTGTGCTAAAACCCCAAATCCCACAATGTGTTGGCTTGTTGAATATTTTACCAACAGCTTCCTGACCTGCAGACTTGCTTTCAAGTCAAAGCAGATCTCTGAATAAGTGCATTTTGCATCACAGAATACTGAAGTGGGTTGAATCCCTTCAGCTAGCTTCAAAGCCTGAAATGCAGGTTAGCACAACAGAGGTGTAACCAGCTAACATCTGACAACAAAAGGAAACCCCTATCATATTACAGTAATATCACTTGTTTAAATGTGCTGTGATTTGTCCTGATCTGTGATTTTTGGTAAAAGTTTTTCAGTGGTACTTTAGTTACAAAAGCAAGTTTGTGAATCAAATATTTAAATTGTGTATCCCCATTTCAGTCAGAGACAGTTTAGTCCACACATTTACCAATTATTGCAAAGGTTTAAGACCCAAACGCACTGAAAGCAATAATTGACGCGCATCATTTGATTGGACACTTTGCAATGGTGTAGGCACAACGAATTACGAGTTCAATTCGCACAATCATTAATATTTTCTGCTCTCTTGTTTCACCGTAAAAAGAAATAAATTTTTTTTTTTTTTTATTATTTTGTTATTTTGACAGCCCTAATATATATATATATATATATATATATATATATATATATATATATATATATATATATATATATATATTAGGGCTGTCAAAATAACGCTTTAATTTAGATGAATTAATCTGAGAACAAATAACATGTTAAAAAAAAATAACGCAGATTAATCCATTCCATATTGACGTTTGACCCGGACCGTTCTAGCCACCATTGACTGTAAAATGAAGGAGGGAGACGAGAATGTTCTGCCTGGATTATTAATTGGAACATTTACTTGTAAAAATCTTTTTCCTGCCAACCCTGGCTACCGAAAATCTGGTGCCACTGATATGTCTGCGCTTCTCTCTGATGCTCTGAACACAAACACCGCTGCACATGACGCTAGTTAACACTATACTCGACAGCAGCTAACGTTAGCCTACCGCTAGCTAGTAGCTGGATTAAACACGGTTAAAATGCTGACAGCTAACGCTAAACGGTGTAAAGTTTGACTGTGCTTTACTGTAGAGGATTCAACACCGGTATGTAACAATCTGCAGCTGCCATCGGAGAAACAACACAGACGGTGCGTTCAATGAAACTGGTAAACTACAGCCTCGTGGTGCATTTGAAGTTATTGTAAATGTCCTTTTCCCATCTGATGGTTCAACAGCAATTTACTACTGAAATTAGTTATTGTTATTGTTATACATTATTATTAAATCATTTCATTTTGACCATATGGCCTTAGCAATAAACAAGCCGTTCTTTAATGTCACCAACTGTTGTTTAGTACCCTTTTTTTTTCTTTTCTTTTTTTACTTTCTTAAAAAGTATCAGTTCAGGCACCGTTAATTATGTATGCGATTAATTTCGATTAATTAATCAGAGAGTATGTAATTAATTAGATTACATTTTTTAATCGATTGACAGCCCTAATATATATATATATAAATAGAAGACTGTTTGTAAAGTGGATCTCCATGGTGTGCACCACTACCGCCAGCTCTCTCGCCTGGTGTGGCCAGTTTCATTGATAACAACGCTGACCTCAGTGAGGAAGAGAGACGGACATGCAGCGAGAGTGCAGCAACAGTTTTGGGCAGTAAGGTGCCTGAATATAAATTAATTAATATAAATTTTGATTCCGATCACATCATTACGTAGCGCATTACAGTAACTCTCTCCAAACATGTCGTGCAGCAGCATTTTGAAAATCTAAACAAGGTAGTAGACACGTCAAAGCAGTTTGACATCATGTGTCATAATGTTTTTTGGTGCATTTGGGCCTTTACACAGTAAGATTTGGAGAACAAGGCTCAGCTCTTTGAGAGAGCGCTCAAAGAACCTGAGTAGCAACATTCAGTACGTTTACACGCACACCGATATTCCACTATTATTCTGAATACGACAATATTCAGAATTTGATACATGTCATGTAAACAGCATCTTCTGGTTGGATATTCTGAATAAGGCCTTTTTCCAAATATAGCATTTTCTGATTAAGACGTTTAGAGGCATTCTTTGGACATGTATACAGTGCATATGCGTCTCAATCTGTTTTTTTACCGCAGTTTACGGCCTCTTGCCTGTTTACGGCTTATGGTCAGCTCTGTGCGTTGCTACGGTTGATGTAAACAAACCAACCAGCCAACAGTTTGCAAGGCTGCAGACCCGATAAGAAGGAGAAACACAGCAGCTTTTAAACATTATCAAAGACTTGGATATCAACAGGTTTTTGGATATTCACACACATTGCTACGCCGACCTTTTCGAGAAGCTGGTTGAAGGAATGAAAGAGGGATGCTGTGTTCGCATGGTCCAATAAGTCTGGCGCCCCTGGTAAACTTTGAAAAAAATCCTGTTTTGCACGGCTACATGTAAAAGGGAATATTAGTGGAATACTTACTTTCATTAACCATGTAAACAGCTTAGTCGGAATATCGACATTTTCGGAATTAGGACAAAAAACGGAATATTATGTGCATGTAAACGTAGTCAGTGATTGTACTGGGAGATCTTATTCCCTGTAACACAAAATAGTGTAATCGGGGATAGCTGTAAACATATATGCATACAAATCACCAAAGTTTCAGTAAAGGAGGTTGAGGTGTTGGGGGGAGTTGTGGCAGCATGAGGGTATCAGAAGAGTTATATTGAGAAATGACAGTTTATTAAGGTAAACTTGTATGAATGGGATTGGATGTTAGTCAGACTGGTAGTCAAACTGATGAAGCGCCAATGATACATTAACAAAACTGTCAATCATCTGATTTGGGTGAAACTTCCTCTGCATGATCTATGCAGAGGAAGCAATGCCAAAAGATTTACAGGAAGTAGTGTAAAACCTTTGAATACATTACTGGACATTAAATGAATCATAAGTCAAGTTCATCATTGTAGGCTTACTGGAGTTCAGAAGGAAGCCCAGCCACAAAGGAAAGACGGAAGGATTCACTTTGACAGCCATTTCAGCATGAGAAATTTGCCCAAACAGAATTAAGAAAATAAAGTTAAGATTTATAACTCAAAGCAAAAACAGAACAATAATAACCTACAATACTGTAGATCAAGCATGTATTTAGTCACAGCTAGTTGATTTCCAACATAATAAATCAAAACAGATGGTTGGCCTTAAGGCACATTCAACAATCTACTGTACACAAATATAATCCAATTTGCAAAATGATCATTAGTAATGTACAGAATACATTGTCCGTGGAGCTTAATCTTGTAAAAATGACAAAAGTGATCTTTTAGTGGAATATGGTTGTGCTTGTTGTGTATGTTTTACTTTTGGACATTGACTGAATAGAAGTAATTTGGACAGAACATAATATTTTGATTATTATGATCGTTATGATGATTATTATAATTATTGCCAACAGAATTCGGGATTATCACACACACACACACACACACACACACACACACACACACACACACACACACACACAAGCTCATGCTTGTGTGTATCATCCAGGGGTGAGGTCCAGCCATCAGCCAGGTGGACATTAAGCGTGATCACTATGAACCATCTGGTATGTGGAGGAGAGAGCAGTGTAAATGGCTCTACAGTGACTCCACTGGGCTAGTCACAAAAGCCACTTAGACGACAAATGGCCACTTGGACGAGACGTAATTTCATTCAGGTAGCTGGGAGCTCGGGGTTGAGTAAATGACCATCCATTATCTGCGTTTGAGTATGTGTGTGTGTGTGTCTGTGCCTGAATAGTGTGTCTGTATTTACAAATTCGATATTTTGTGGCATTCAAATATATATGTTCTGCTGAAACTCTCAACTGCACAACAGTAATTGTGTGTGCATTATGGTACATTACGGAATCACAACACCTTGAGACGTGACTGCATGTTGTGATGGATGTAGTGCTTGGAGCCTGTCAGGCAGCTAAAGGGGTTAAACCAACCTGCTGAGATGGAGTGGGTGGCTGTGCACTCTAGCCTTTGGTGAAGGGAGGTGAAGGGCATCGATGGGACCACTGACTGGTCATTTTTCTCTCGGCGGCCCACAGTGACAGCAGCCATTAAATGACTGGATGAGGTGATTATGTTTAAGGAAATCAATGCTTCATTGTTTTCAGCTTAGCCCAACGGCCAATTAGAAGCTGTTAATGAGGTAAGGTTGTAAAATGTGGAGCTAGATGGGGGAGAAGGAATGGGAGCTCAGGATAAAAAGTCATACTTAGTGTATAATGTATTGTATGTATAATTAGTTTATTTTCTGCAGAGCACTGAGAGATTGAGATCTGTAGACTGAGAAAATTTACAGACAGCAAAAATGCAAAGTTGCACATATAAATAACTTTTTACACTTACACAAATGTTCTGTATTGGCCCGCATATAAAATGAAATATTTTGAAAATGTGGGAGTTGTCTTTAAGGACAAGACAATAACGTGTTCTTATCACCAGATAGTCTTTTGGAATGGAGATAGTACTGTAACACCGACTCCTAAAGAGAGTGTGGCATTATGAGTTGTTTGTATAGCCTTATTATTGCAAGCCTAGCATCTTTAAGTCAGTTATGGTGACTTTAAGAGCCCTACAAGTGTTGTGTTAGCCCAGTTTAACCTACACAAATTTCTGGAGGCTTGTGTTTTGTTGCCATGTATGAAATAAATTCATGATGAGTGAAAGTGAGTCCAAAGCGTCTCCAGATGTCTTGATTGCAGAAACAAACGAGCAGCCAAGAATTATGGCTGTCACAGTTGATGAGTAGCTCAAAAAGACTGCCGGAGAAAATAATTTTGAACGCTAAGTATGTAGACTGATAGACAAGCTACACAAATGTGAGATTTATATTATGCTTTAATGGTATTAATTCATGTTTCATTTTTTACGAGCGAAAAGGGTTCAAAGATGAGGACTCAGTTCTGCATTATTATGAATCCCAATACTCAGGGCCCAGTTTTTCAAAACATTTAATCTGGATCAAATTGATCCGGATTTGGAAATCCCATGTTTTGCTATCCAGGATCACCTGATCCTTTTTACTTTTATGTCAGTTTTTTAAAGGAACATTGGATTGGATCACTGTGATCCAAATACCAAATTTCAGGATTACCAAATCCTGTTTACCAGAGCCTTAAATGGAACCAACAGTGCAGCATACTGGCTTAGCAAAGAACAGCAGGTAGGCAAAATACAAACATAAAAAATAAACAAACATTTTACATACCTTATTTTGTTATAATGTTAGATAACAAAACAAAAACAATACAATACTATCCAACAGTCAAAAATCATTAGATGAGACATGCTTCATATATGCTTCAAATATGAAGAAATGTATATACATCATCAGTAAACATTGATTTTGTGATCATTCACCTAAAAAAAAAAAAACTCTGATTGTATTTGGTTCGAAAAATCACAACTGAATCCACCGTTCTGATGGGATCAGGATAATCCTGTTTTTTTTTTTGGATCAAATAGATCCCAAACTGAGTTCAAAGTTTTGAAAAACCCAAAGGGCAGGTTTGATCCAGATTAAAATGTAAAAATCGGATTACATGATCTGATCTGAGTTTGGAATCCCTCTTTCCAAGATTTGATCCAATCCGTGATCCGAAATCCCACTGGATTACTTTTGAAAAACTGGGCCCTGGGGATAGGACCTAGACGCGCGAGCATGGACGCCTAGCCAATCCTAGTGCTTGAATGCTACGCAGGGCGTGTTTTACCAAGGAAAGCAGTGGGATTCATAATCACGCCTCTCTTCTCCTTGGATAAATAGCATGTCTGGGAAACTTTCCCAACATAACTAGTGTGAAAGTGTGTTGTATCATAAAAAGTGTTTTTCCAAAAACAGGTGTTTGAAAAAAACAAAAACAAGTGTCCCTTAATCAGGGTTGTCTTATATTCGGGCCAATATAATAATCCTTGGATGCTTAACACCCATGCAGATCACCATCAACAACCCATAATGGGCTGCATTATTTCTGCGCATAAACTCAAGGTTACAATAACAAAGCATGAGAGTTTATTCACCCAAAGTCTCCACGCTCCTCTGAGTGACAATGAGCGTAATCCACTGCCTTCTGATCTCACTGCATCTGGCAATTTTTCGAAACGGAGATAAATGCAGGTGCTCGTGAAAAGAAACTCCCTAAACAAACAACATTTTCCCACTACATCTTGGCTCAGCTTCAGCATCAACAACTATAACCTATGCAAAGTGGCCAAGAGCAGTAATCACACCATCAGCAAGCATTTCTGTCACCTCCCCTCTCTCCAACTTTCTTTAGCCTTCTTGCTCGCACTGCTTCTCTCACTGCTACATGTTATTAAGTAATGACATATGGATGAGGGAAGGAACACAGCAGCCGGGAAAACTTAAGCCTCTCAAGGACTCGTCATGACAACCTAATCAGTGCACTCTCAGGTGAATATGAGCTGTTTCCGCCTGCATGCTAGAGTGCCTGTTGTGTTTGCCAGACAGGCAGCTGCTGTATCAACCACAGTCCCTCTTTCTTCACAATCCCTCCTTTTCTGTGAACTTGTTGTTTCCCAGTGTTTCTGTTTCACACTGTCTTAGCACTTTTAATTGTCAATTTACAGCACAGGTGGCAACAGCTATTATGGTTTTAAATAATTATAGACATATTTAGAGCAAAGAATTGTAAATTCAACACAGTTCGAGAAGCAGAGTGAGAGCTGCATTTCAAATCATTGCTGACAAATGGAGAGTCCTGCTCTCGCAAAGTAACAAAGGTACTTTCTACTGTGTGCCAGAAAAGTCAATTCAAACCCCTGTAAAGTTTTATCAAGCAGAAGATTGTTTAGTGAGTTGGTTTATGTCCTGCCAACTTTCACCTCTGAAATCATGTATAATGGAACATTTTTATGACTTGAACAGTTTTAAACATAATAAAATGCGTCTGATTGAAAAGTAGTCAGACATGTCCAAAATGAAAAAAGCTCTATTCTGTTTGTCCCGATTAGTGTTTCAGATTTGAGAGAAGAAGAAGAAAAAAAAAGAATATTAATGATCTGTTTCAAGAAGCAAAGGCATCAAAGTGGCTGTGGGGCAGCTGTCCCATTGCATATATGTTTAATGATGCTCCTCAGAATTTAACTTTTCATTACTTAAACATCAAGTTAGAAGTTAATGAACACTCCTCCTGATTACTTAGAATAATGTTTAAACACGCTACAAAGCGCCGTTGAGTGGATTCCAAATGGAGGCCTTAGAGGCAGTGCCAGGGAACAACTTTTCATGTCCTTCCTCTTGGCAACTGATACAGTTTATATATTTTATTAGAAATTATTCAACCCTTATTTACTGCTCAAATTCCTCTACTTTTGTAACAGGACCAGTTAAAATGAACAGTGTGAAGAGAAATCTATGGGAGGAGCAGAATTAGACATCACTGCTATATTTTTACGAGTATATCACATCTGTGGACCTAATGCTCTTTGAATCACACCTCATGGAATATGAAGGAGATGTGTGAAGTAGCAAGAATAAGAGAAAAGCAGAGAGCGACTGCATGCATAGTGCATATATCTGTGTATGTGCCACATTAGAGCTATGTTGTTATGCATGTCACTGACTGGAGGTGTTAACATGGACACTGACTTTGTGTATTGCACATATGACCGTCCTTTATTGGTAAAAACATGAGAGACAACATTCCTCTTATGGTTTGGACATGAAGTACTTTTTTTGCTGAGCTAAAGTTCTCCTGGCCTTTGAGAGTAAATCGTCCAGTAAACTGCCGTGACCTAACGCAACACACACACAGAACGTCAAAGGTGTGTTGTTGCTGCCACAGCCAGAAGACACATTTTGTTTCAAATGAAGCTGGAGGCAGCAAAAAACCCCACAGCTGGCTAAACTATTTAAAAATGTCGGGTTTGTTCAGGACACCCCCATCTGTCGCTTTCACGTCACCTTTTGGTATCGGCTCAGCTCGCTTGGAACCTTGACGGAGGTGGTACTAAAAGAAGTACCTGTTAGCAGGTACCAGGGACTTTTTTTCGTAATGGAAAACCAAAAAATGCGAGTAGAGTCGAGGCGAGTCGAGCAGGTACCATGTAATGGAAAACCGCCATAAGTCTTGAGCCCCAGCCACTTGTTCTCACTCTGAAGCCCTTTCCCAAAGGGCTGACTTCCACCAATGAATAATAAAAGGTAGCCTCAGGGAGGAAGGCTACTAGAGGAGCTTACACAACTCACCACAAAAACACAGCTAAAGAAGAAGTGGGAGGTTTTACAGTGCAGACTGTCTCCAAGAGTAACAAACAAATTAATCTTAGGCCTTGTTAACCATTGTTTATCCAATCTAAAAACATTTTGACCCATGTGTCACTGATGCATCGGGAGCTGGAGTGGATTCACCATTTATCAAGTGCCCATCAGCACCCTGTTGCAGTGAGCCGTATGGTCTTTCTGACCGCAGCCAGTGGGAAGTCTTTAGGCTGGTTTCTCACTGACCCTTCTGTGGCCTGGATGTCATTTTCCTCCTGAGGCAGCATCACCCACAGTAATGGGAGTAGATAAACAAGTGGACATAGCAGCTACAGTAGCACCTGGAGCTACCACAAACATGAGGGAGGGAGGTAGGGGGAGAGGGGGAAAAGACACTTCAGAGCTCAAGCTGATTGACAGGAAGCACTGACCCAGCTATACTGGAGTCACACCAATCAATGTTGTTTTTTCCCCCTGCTGGTATGGCTTACCTCTGTATCTAGCTATAGTCTTACAGAATACTAAATACAGCTCTACAACAGTGGCTCCAACTTAAAGAAACCTCTTATGAATGGGTTTGATAAATGAGGAGAAAACCAGAAAAAGTATTCAGCTTGCTTTTAACATGTATTCTTCATGCATGGGGACATGGAATGAAAAATATGCTCCAGTTTACTGAATAGGAAAAGTGTAGTACAGCAATTGCACCATTGGTGGTAATAGTCTTGACATCTTTAACAGGTAATTCCATTAGTACGAATAAGAGATGCGAGGTGCTGCTGGCCACGGCCCTGGTCGATTCTTAATCACCTGTATGGGTTTCCTCTCGTGGGCCTGTATGACTCCAATGCTCACATCTTTATGGTTATTAAAGTTAACGATTGCTCCGTGCCTCATTTACCAAGGCTCTATCAATACCAGTTCAGAACCATGAAATTACCCCAGTCCAGAGGGAGCAGCGTGGAAAACCGGATTAAGAAGGGCTCTGTTATGCCCTGGCATATATAACTCACCGTGTCATGGACTCAGCCCGCTGCAAGAAGACCCACTGCCACGCTCAAGCCCAGTGAAGGGAGGGGCACTACAGGGGCTGCTGACAACCATTATAGCTTAAATGTCAATTCACGCTTTTATTACCCACATGGTTGTTCAGAAAAGCAATGAAATCTAATAACTGGCAGGAAAAAAACAAAACACTGCTTTGGAGAAAATGCATTAAAAGTTCTCAGAAGTTACCTTACAGATGAATGGGAAAAGGGGCTGATTATGGTAAATATATGCAGGATGTAACCTACTTCTGTGGTCTTTCAGGTGTAACTTTGTTGGATACTCTTTTGTAAGCATGACAGATTTTGTATGGAGATGGGCTTCATTGCATTTTAAATGTGGTATCAAAATAAAAACCTGCAGTAAAGGTGAGAGATGGCTTGTGTCCCTTCACTTACATCCTGCTTATCTTATTTTAATGCCATGAGGGTGAAGCCAGAAATAGTGTAGTGCAGTGACACTATTGTACATAATTTTCTATGTGCTGTCGCAGTCATAAAGAGATGCATTAGATAAAGTCAGCAAACTTCATTTATCACTTCTTGTTTCTTACTTTATTCCTCTCTTCTGGTGTGTGTGT
This sequence comes from Sander vitreus, assembly GCF_031162955.1. Taxonomy (NCBI): domain Eukaryota; kingdom Metazoa; phylum Chordata; class Actinopteri; order Perciformes; family Percidae; genus Sander; species Sander vitreus. The sequence continues at coordinate 6,321,135 of NC_135858.1, forward strand.
GTGTCTGAACACAACCATCTGATCCAGGCATGCAAGTGTAGCTGCACCTCTCTGTGTTTTACTGCACCCTGCAGTATAGTTGGCTGTTCCTGACCTCTATCCAATGTCCAAATGACACAGGTCACTGCTCGATCTAAATGAGACTCAGATGGATGAAATGAGAAATTAAATTGGCCATTCAGAATCACAAAACTGACTTTTTGAACGGCACCATAGAGCAGCCTTCAGAAAGTGACATACCTTAGTAGCAAACAATAGGAAGCTGTGAGCCCTGGAAAATGGCTTCAGACCATGAGTTTCAGTTCACCTCTTCCCAAAAAATGAAAAGAAAAAGTTCTGAAAATGGCTAATTATAAAGTTATAAATGCTATATAGAGTTGTTAAGTACGATGCATCAGAGCTTCTGTCTGGTCGAAGGTCTATTTTAAATACTGTGTGACACAGAATGACAAAGTGGAGGAGGTGTGATGCAGAGAACATGGTGGTTGTCTCAACAAGCAATCACGCCATACCGGGGCTTCTGCATGTGGGGTCTGGAGCGGTATGTTGCTCAAGGTTTTAGGCCTGGTCTGCCTCGATTACACACAATTCATTATCTAATATACATAATGCATCAACAGGCACTTAACATCAAATTATGGATGCATGCTAAAATATCCAGAGTAGTGTATAGAGTGAAAGGGCACTTTACTGTGCAAATAATCTGCCCACTTTCTGTAAATCAGGGAGTTGCAGGATTCTGCATAATTGGGCCCCATATGTAATAAATATTAATAAGCTCATACTCCTCTCACTGGCATGTTTGCATGTTTTAATTTTGTCTTTAAGTATTAAGGCTCTTATTTATACATTTTTAAAGTATATATTTTATTGTTAAACACTTGCAGGAGCAAACAACATCTAAAATGTGCTAGCACACGAGCTGTACAAACACATACCTCAAGTCTGTTAGTGCAAATATGGCTAGAAAGGTGAGCAAGAAACTGGTTGAGACCCATCTGAGCCAAAGCAGTATGCCATGTCTTGCTAAATACATATTCTACAGATCTATTAATGAAAGCTTACTGCTCTTGCACATGTTCTACGATTCACTGCCTGTATTCTTTCTTTAGGTCAATAGTCATGTACCTGACATGTGCATGACGAAGAGTTTTCCACTAAGCACCGTATTTAAGCGGATATTGGCTTTTAAATGACGCATTCGTAAGAAGATAATTGTATGGCAGAGCATTGATCACTTTCCTCCCACATGATGATCAATCTAAGCAAGAGCAAATGAGAGGAAAATCAATGTGCTAAACACTTAGCTCCTGTTTGACAATACAGAATAACGATGTCAGATGTGGCATTAAGCAGCTGACCTTGCTCTCGGTAGCGACAAGGACAAGAGTGTGTTGACAAGATGGGAGCCTGAAGCTGTCATAAAGAGCTTTAATTAATTAGGACTGAAGACATTTTATTCAATTTGATCATATAACAGCCATTTTGTCATACTGTTTATTAGGATCTGATAGTTCATACACACGTTTTCATTATAAATTTAATCCATCGATCAAATAAAGGGCACAAGGGATATTTCACTAAGATAACCACCATTTGTCAGACATTTTCTGAATAGAAATATATTTTGACCTAGGGGTTGCGACATGACGATTTATTCTGTGATACTATCTACAATTTTCAACCATCAGATATGTTGCCATAGTGTTTATAACAAGGTAGCCATCCCTTTGATAAATCTGGTTGTATTTGGTCATTATGGAAATTGTTTCATGGCAATGTTGGGTTTTTATGTGGCTGTAGCATCAATGTGAGTATATTGACTTGTCAGGTATTTAAATTGCAAAATTAACCAAAAACAGACATCTGGCTATTCCAAATTATCACTAATAATATAATACACTTCTGCTCTGCACATACTTATAGTGAAACCCTCTCCCCTCAGACCTTTTTGATGTTAGAATTAAGGGGGTTGTGTCTGACAATTCTTTTAACTTTTGAAATGACTGGCCAGCCATGCTGAAGTAAGAAAGAAGGGTTTGAACTCCTCGCTTTCTGTGCCTTCCCATAGACTGCCTGAAAATATGGGCCTTCGTCCCTCTCTATGGCAGCCGGCTTCTCACCCTTAAGTGGGGCCACTTGGAACATATAAAAAATGTATGAACACTTTTGCCTTCCAACGTGGTCGTTATTTCATTTTCCAGCATTACACAGACTTAAAGTGCTCATATTATGCTCATTTTCAGGTTCATAATTGTATTTAGAGGTTATATCAGAATAGGTTTACATGATTTCATTTTCAAAAAACACCATATTTTTGTTGTACTACACCTTGCTACAGCTCCTCTTTTCACCCTGTGTGTCAAGCTCTCTGTTTTAGCTACCGAGTGAGGCTGTGAGGTAGTAGTGAGGCTTGGTAGTGAGTCACTCGGTAGTGAGGCTACCGAGTGAGACTTCTGTTCCATCTTTGTTGGGAGTCGCACATGCGCAGTACCTAGGTCAGCACTACAAGCCAGTCAGAAGTAGTATGAGGGCGTGCCACGCTAGCAGCTAGGCGAGCATTATAACGTGTGTTACAAAGTGACACACGTTTGTCACAGAAGTAAAGGCTGGACTACAATAGAGCTGTTTGGAGCAGTTGGTGAACAGTGTTTTCCATTGGAAATGGTAAGACTTTGGGCTTTTTCACTTTGTAAACCTATTCCATGCACAAAAAAGATATACAACACAATAAAGGAAAGGGAAAAAGCCAAAAAGCATAATATGAGCACTCTAAGTTTACACCAAAAGAAGCATCACAAAGAGGGGACCCTTTTCATACATTCCCAAACATAATTAAATGTAATTAAAGCCAACGATTGTATCGAAAATGATTTGACGAGAGGAGTCTTCACTGGTAATTCTCACCATCCTCAGTGATGTTTCTTTACTGTAGAAGCTAATTATCCTCCACATAAAGCATTGCAGATACCTTTAGAGACAGGTTTTCAATCCTATTGAGAGAGAATGGAGACTATTGAAAATCCAGCACAGTACACACTGTGCAACAGATTAACTAGGGGCCCAAAAGACATCGGACAATGATAATCTATTTTTGTATCACAGAGCACTAAAATGGGTTTTCAACCTATTTCTCTACCTGTGGGAAAGAATCATAGCTATGACAAATGACTATAAGCGAGACAAGAGATGGGTGGGGGGCAGATCGGTGGGGGTAAGAATGAGAGGAGAAGGGAGCGTAGTTATTTGCGGATTCTAAAATCGGAACAATATGAGAACTGGAACACAATTTGGCATCAGATTACTCACGGTGATATCCATCAAAACACACAATTCAGTCACTCAATATCATTACTGTCGGCTTGATAAGCTTTTAAGCTGGAGATAACATCTTGATGTGGTAACACAAGTGGGAGAAGAGTCTCATCTGTTTCTATTGTTGAGGCCACAACAGAGAAAAATGAACCAAAAATGATTGACGAATAGATCATTAACAAGCCTCTATCTCACATCCCTGCAAAGATAAAGACAACAACAAACTTGACCCACTCTTGACATCTCTTTGAATCAATACTTTTATAATCTAGAAGTGTTTATTAAAGCTACAGCACATTGTGTAAGAATTTCTCCCATCTAGCGGTGAAATTGTATATGACAACCAACTGAATATTACCTTCTAGCCCCTCCCATTCCGAGCGCGTTGTAACTCCTACAGTGGCCGTATGGCAAGATTAACATGGCTTCCAGTACGAGTATCAGTGCTCAGTGATCGTTATTCTGTATATTGTACAAGATTAATAGTGTAAGGCAATGTTTACAGCGTAGGCTACATATTTTTCTCTGTGAGCAGAGTCAGAGATCAGTTGAGGTGCGAGGGAGAAGGTCAAACTCAAAATGAAAAAAACGGATCGTGTTGCTGTGCTGTGTATTGTTCATTCATTCACCAGACCAATGTATTTTAAAGATGGAAGCGCAACATGACTGCTGCCATTCGAGCGACTCGCTCGTATGTATTCTGAATGATTCTGAATGGCAGATTCTACGCTTACGACAATACTTTGATTACTTGGTGGAAGTAATTATACATGAATGAGCACATATTTGTGAAAGAAGAAAGGGGTTTTTACTAAGAATCAACTCAAAACATTACACAATGGAGCTTTAAAGCGTAACTCTCGCCAAAATGCAACCTAGGGTCTTTTTGTGAATGTACCCGAGTCAAACTTAAGCTTAAAAGCATAATTAGGACGGAAGCGCCACTTTTAAGATTCACCGTATTATCGTTTTTTGGTCAAATGGCCTTTTGAATGGGAGAGCTAGGGGCACTACAATGATAGCATCAAAATCACTATTTTTAAAACACTCGACACAACATGAAACTTCTCGAAGTATCACCAGGGGCTCTACACATGAAATCGAGCATTGAGAACATTGTTTGTGTACACAGAGTTTACTAAAAAAGGTTTTAACAACTCACTGTAGCTGGTTTTTCCGGTCGCCGTCTATCGAGCCAGTCAAAAATAGTAGAGGGAGGAGAGTAAAGATGGAAAGCTCCTAAAGCTTAGTTCCATATAAATGACGGATAATTCGTTGTTTTGTCGTTAGTGAAAAACAATATTATTGACCTTGTAGTTGAAAAAGGAGCCTCATATAGGAATGACATTTCCTCCTATGGAGTCCATTCGCATTCGGAGATCGATACTTTTTGACTGACAAGATGGTGGATAGCGTAAACAACAACTCCTAAAGTGAGTCGTTCAAAACCTTTCTTTTTAGTAAACTCTGTGTATACAAACAATGTTCACAATGGTCGAGTTCATGTGTAGAGCCCCTGGTGATACTTTGAGCAAAGTTTCATGTTGTGTCGAGCCTTCTTAGTGTTTTAAAAATAGTGATTTTGATGCTATCATTGTAGTGCCCCTAGCTCTCCCATTCAAAAGGCCATTTGACCAAAAAATGATAATAAGGGACTTATATAAGGAAATTATTAACTGGCCACAGGAGGAGTTTTGGGACCTGTAAGCTAAAAAGACTTGACCCTGCCCTCACCAGTAATCATTTTTCCATGACCCTCCAAAATGATTTGAAAAAGAGGCATGACCCTCCCCTTATGTGCTAGTTTGCACTTAACAAAGATGTACAGATGCCATTAGATTTTTTACAGCCATGACATACATGAGTTAACCTCTGCATTCTCATCTTACGCATCACACTCCTCTGTTATGGTGTGGTGGCCATTTCAGTAGATTTACTCACTAACATTGTTGTGGAATCACAATAAGCATGGAAACTAAATGCACACTTCCTGCATTACTGCATTACTTCAAATACTAAGTTACTCTAGTAAACTAGTATTCATATGAAATAAAACAATAAAACATTGAGACCATTCAGCAAAGCACACTATGGACTCATCACTAGGCTTCCTCAGTCATTGTATCTTTTAGCATATAGGTAAAGCTGCAGAAGCTGAACATTATATTCCAAAACATATATGTTTATTTTTAAAGCAGATTTTAAATTACATTGTAACAATTTAACAATTTGCCCTTATGAAATCCAATCGCGGCACGGCTGTCTTAGACAGACGGTGGCGGGTCTATAGGAGATGCCTATCCAAACGCAGAAACAAAGCACCATAAAACGTTAAGACACGTTAAGAAAAAAGATCCGTATTTTGCCGTAATCCAATGACAAGGAAAAAAACTAATCCACAGCGATCTGTAGATCCACAAACAGAGTCACAGTGTATCCAGCAAGGCCGATATGAGCTTCACATTCACCAGCCAGCTCCAAACAGGTGAACGAGGCCTCTCCACTTCGCCATTTAAACAAAGTGGAATAAACGTATAAAAGTCCAAATCTACACAAAACCCGCAATAAATTGGTAGGCTGACATTGTATTTATATACATGGCATTTAGGAAACCTTTATTGCAAGGTTGGCACGGTAAGATGTCCAGACTAGTGAAACAGTAATTTTCGTTTTATGCGTCCTGCTGCTCCCATCGTCAGCCAGGTAATATTTTTTTTACTAAAGCAGTATATGAAATCAGATGTATTACCTACCACCATTTAGTTGTTTTGTGTTATTTAAGATCTTTATAAAATATCTGGTCATGCCAGATGTAATTATTCCACTCATTTAAACAATGCAATTACCCTTTTCAGCCACCAGGTGGGCAGTGCTCCCCTTGCTCCCCCAGCAAACTCATGGGTCAGACCCATCTGGTAGCGAAGGAGGGTGACCCTCCCCTCAACAAAGAATAAAAAGACATGACCCTCCCCTATTTTCCTCCGGTGGTCCATTCCATAAATACCAAACGGTCCCTAAGGTAAATCTTAAAAGTGGCGCTTCCGTCCTAATTGACTCGGGTACATTCACAAAAAAGACCCTAGGTTGCATTTTTACGAGAGTTACACTTTAAGAGTGTGTGCCGAGATAAGCGTCCTGTGGCTTCTTATCAAAGGTAACATTAGGAACAAACTGAATTGACTTGCTGAATGCTGGAGCTCTAAGCCCTAACTTTCACTCTTTTCTTTTTTGACTGAGAGTGATTACTTCATCTTCCATAGCAATCCTCTGCAGAGAGGAATCAATCATGGATTGAAATATGCCACGATTCAGTCAAAGAAACTATCCCCCCCATCTACGAGATTAAATATCCGTCGTAATGAATGACACAGGCTCTTGTACCCATTCATTATAAAGATTAGAATCATGGCTTTGCTTTGAACTCGTGTCCACGCTGATTCTCAAGGTCATTCTCTCTTAGAGGTGACTTAAATACAAAAAAAACCCTAGAACTAATTCAATGTTAAAAAAATGATTTCCCATGCATTTTTTCTGTTGCCTCATAATGTAAATACTTATGTTATGGTGACAAACAACCAAATGACAGCATTCTTAGAGTCTTGTATGAGCAATATTTACATGTATGTGAATACATGTGAATATTGCATTGTATGTACCTTAAGTAACTGTGAAACCCTTAAGTAGAGATGAAATGAATCTCGTCATCAGTCTTGCCTCTACATACCTGTAAATTTGATCTGTGCCACCAGAGTGGACTGTGAAATCATGTGGCTGCACATCAAAGTCTGACTGAACTCAGTGTGCATACTAATGCCAGAGCAATGCACGCACTGAGCTCTCTGATGGAGGGAGGGAGGAGGAGAGGAAGAGAACCAGAGAAAATCTCCCTTCAAAGAAAAATAAATATATTGGAAAAACTGAATTGTGTTGACATTTAGTACATATTTTATATAGGAGAAAAATAAGGTTAAACACAATTTTTAGCTAAATAAAGGTTCACCTTAGCTACTTTTCCATTCTGGTATCTACCTTTCATCCATATATTGTACTTTCAAAAAGCACCTCTTTAACACATCAACTTGGGAAGAGATTTGGCTGGTACTGTGCCAAAAGCAGCAGTGACAGTGTGTATCCTCTTTATCCATCATATCGGCTGCATCATTTCCCTGGTCATTGCCTGTGTACTGGTGGTGCTCCTTGTCGTGACTGTGAGATCAGAGCTAGGAGATAAGTGATTGTCTTCTGGCAGACAGAAGAGCTGCCTTGACAGGCAATGAAGAAAGGAGCCTCTGCACAGCACTTCAGTAGATGCTCTCCCTATTTCTCTCTGTTACGTCTCGCTCCCTCCATCCATCCATCCATCCATCCATCCACCCATCTGTCCATCCATCCTTCGCTCTCCAAGGTAGGTCAAAAGAAAGATCCTGCTTGGCAGCTCATTCCTCACTCTGATGAAGCCGCTTGTTAGAGACTCATCAACTCCTCTCTGTGCCCAACACACACACACACACACACACACACACACACACACACACACACACACACACACACACACACACACACACACACACACGAAAACTTCAATGCTATATTGCTCTAATACTTGTCTAAGAAGGTCTCCATTTCACTTTTCTCACTGCCTGCCTTCCCTTCTAATGTCTGAGGTCTCTCCCTCATTAAAGACATCTCCAATAGTGGAGTGAGGGAGGTATCTGACCTGTCTGAACTGTGACATGTTGAAAGAGGGCAAATCACACCATGCAAGGGCTCTCATTACCCCAGCTCACTGGCCCTCAGCTGTTGCAATAGAAATGCACCTTTGCCCTAAAAAACATGCATGAATATATATATATATATATATATATATATAAATCTATCTATATATATATATATATATATATGATTATTGCAATTTAGACAATACAAAGGCATACAAAGGCATTCTAGCCTGATGTGGTCATGCAAGGGGCTCTCATTACCCCAGCTCACTGGCCCTCAGCTGTTGCAATAGAAATGAACCTTGCCCTAAAAACATATATATATATATATATATATATATATATATATATATATATATATATATATATATATATATGATTATTGCAATTTAGTCTGTCATACAAAGGCATTCTAGCCTGATGTGGTCATACTCAGATTCTAGTCAGAATGTGAGTCTGAAACCGCTCCACTGGGCTGTGATTATGGGGCGTGTTCCAACCGAACCAGGAAAGAAAATTCATTCATTCTCTGCATTCATTGGATAGATCTACAACCAATCAGAGCAACAGAACTCAACTGTCAACAGAACTCAACACCGTGTATCGTCTCCATAGCTACCACTCTTTGCACAATGCATTCGTTCTAACTTCCGACTTTTAGACTTTTTTGAAGCTGGATATATCATTTGTTGCGTGTAAATATAAATGTGGATAACGTTAGTGGTAGTGAGATGCTTGCTGCAGTTACATTTCTAGAGATGAATCGGTGAAAACACGTTTTATTTCTCCGATTCACGGCTTTGTTCTAACGCCGCCGGGCGCTCCCTCTCTTCAGTCTCTCTCTCTATCTCTCTCCACCATATAACGCTAGCTACGTGCTTTCGGGCGGTTGTTGAGGCTCCGCTCCGTCTAAAACTCTGTCATTTCCTAAAGCTGTCTGTAACGCAGAAATAAAATGGATTAATGATAATTTTCTTCATATAGTTTATATCTGACCATCTTACCAGCTGACTTCTCTATTGGCCGTTGAAACAGGTGGAGCCTCTTACGTTCTAAAACCAGCCTCTGCCACTTGAACAGCTGAGTCGCAGCCACACCATCAGCTAGTTTGAGACAGGCCGGTTGAGGATTTTAAAATGAATGCGCTGTCAATATCTTCTGTAACAGACGCGATGGTGGAATCTACACATCTCAGTTCTCAAGCGGCAGCCACCTGTTGTAAACAAATTCAACCCAAGCGCTCTTTGGTGACATGGTTGATTCTGTTACTGTTGATCATCTGTCCGACAATTTGATTGGTCCGAACAGATCTTGTTGGAGCATAATTGCTCCTCAACGGATCAAGTCCAGACCGAACTTCCCGACCTCGAATGTTGTGGGTGGGGCTAAGTTCGACTGGCATCCAGGCTAAAGGCATTCAGCACGGTGCAAGTAAATGGCAACTAATGGAATTGTACTAGATGTATTTTGCTAGACACTGCTGTAAAGAAGTATGCTTTTGATGCTTTTAAACTCTCTCCTAACATCAAGACTGTGAAGACATTCGTTCCCACGTCCACAGGTTTATTGACGTTGCAAGGAAAGTGTGAAACTGTAACATACAAAAACAGACTAATCAATTCTATGCTAGCTTTTAACATACAATATAGCCTATTATTATAGTGTAGCCCGTCCTGTGACTTATAGTTGCCTAGCAACCATGCAACGTTAGTCACAGCACCAACGCCAGCGATCACGGACATTTCTAATATAAACTATGAACCTTTGTAATTATTTAAAAAACAGTGAATGAATACATACCAACGATGCTACTCTAGGCATAAATGTAGGCGAATGTAACTGTAGTTGGCTTGCTACACTTACAACCATAAATCACTGAATCGTTTGTTTGTAGCGTTCGTTTACTTCTTAACTACCGCTCAGGCGACATAGCGGTTACCAGCTGAGAGTCTTAAAGTGACAGCAACGTAAATAGAGAACTCATTAAGACTTGAGGCAAATTAACTTCTTACTTTTAACAGCTTATTTATAACAAAACATTCATCATGGGGTAATTTGTACATTAATGTTCACGTTATTGCTCTGATCTGTTGACACCTATGCACTCTAAACGGAGGAAAATGCAATAACAATATTTGCCAGCTGTTTCTCGCACACACATCAAATTAGAGTGCAGCTCTCAAGACTCAGCAACAGATGGTTGATCACAACAAGAGAAGAGTAAATCCCCACTAGTTACTGTACAATGACACTCCTGAGTTATCTCCACAGCTCCATAATTTATCCATTTTTACAACTGATGGCATTTTGTAACAGGCAGACTCATTCAGCTGCATACAATGGCAGCTTGTTTAAATGTGTTTGAAAGGTCTCCTATCTTTTATTTTCAGAGTTGCTGTGGCTGAGTCAGATGCCAACTCTATACAAAGATGAAATGTCTTCAGACCCGCCTGTTCCCTTTGGAATTTAATTAATCACCTTCAAATTTTGGCATGTGGCCTTCTGAGAAAAGTGCAGATTTTTGTTGACGTCACAAGTAGAGCTGGGGGAAGGAGGTTTTAAAAAACTCTGAGTCTAACCCTGAACTCTGAGTTGATTTACCCAGCTGATTTGAGTTGGTTCAATCAACTCAGAGTAGGTTGACTCAGAGTTAAGCGCGTGCACCACCACAATAAAAAGGCAGCATGAATGGAGCCATGATACTAGGATTCACCATGGCAACAACCACAAACAAATCGGTCGGCATACTTTATCCCTCTGGAACTGGAACTACTCATGCGCATATACAGTTTATTTAAATATTTTATTTAAAAAAGCAACACGGCTGCTGCTGCAAAATAACGAGAATTGGTGTGGGAGAAAATTGCTCCTCGAGTCAATGCGTAAGCTCTAATATAGTGTACTAATTTCATATTTAATCACAGGTAACCTATAATATTACTGGTGAAAACTGGAATGGTATTACATCTATCATTTGATTTAGGTGCAATCCTGCCGGCGAAAAAGTAAACTACTACTAATTCCATTCTGAGGTTGCAGCACCATGTCATTAACAGAATTATAATTTATAATCATTTAATTTTTTTTAATGGCTCTCACTGGTTTGTGTCCAGGGAACACTACAAAAACGTTTAAAAAACGTTTCGGAGCGAGGCACGCTTTTCTGATGGCTCTGCAACAAACATAATGCGACTGGTTCTGCTGGGTAAAAGCATGTCCACGATAGGTGACAGCTTCTTCATCAACGGGATCGTCGACAAAAGGACATGCCATGTTCGGAACAAAAACGTTTTATAATCTGCCTAACACAGTTAATAAACCAACCCTGTTTTTGTATTCATGCAGATGACAACATTGCACTAAAATGCGCCTGATACAGACTGAATGAAATGAATGAAGAAATGAAAGAGCGCTGTGTCAGAGGGAGGAGACTGAGAGAAACTCAAGGTTTATTGAAGAAAACCTGCTCCAGACCAGGTTAGGTTCACAGGCTCAGTTACCATAGTAACTGACTCTGAGGTTAAGTTACCTCTCTTTATGAAACAGGCTGGAGTTACCCCTCTCTCTCATGTTTGATTAACCTCCCTTTCTGAAACAGAAAATCCAGAGTTTCCCTCATATCAGGGTTAACAAACTCAGAGTTTTCACTAAACCTGCTTTCTGAAACGGTCTACACGTCTCTGTATGCTCCGATAAAACGGAGGGACAGAGTGAGACGGATTGTGGTTGGGGTTATTAGGGTAACCCACTTAGGTAATTTGATATTCAATTAATCACTTAACCGGAGTTCTTATTTAACCTGGGTCTTATTTGTTGTAGTTTTTGATTTCTATTGGTAATGTGTTTCTGTCTCTGTCTTGTCTTGTAATGTCACTGTGATCTCAGATCTTGACAATTACTTTGGTTAATACACTGTTGTCATACTGTAGTGAATAGAAGTGTGTCATTATGCACGGCCATCTACCGTTTACCTTGATTAAATCACATGCAAATGATACCAGTCTGCTGCAAAATAACCACCGCATACAGTAGAATTAAAACTGAAATCGGATTGATCATATCAATGGCTTCATCAACATTTGTGTAACTTGTTTCTATCATTGTAAAAAATGTAATTAAAAAAAGCACACCATCTGCCTCTGGCTGCGAGTTGTGGTGCTGTTTGTTCACGTTGTGCCGCTGTGCATCATCCAGGTTTGAGGAATTTATATGTGAAGATGCCGTTTGTCTCTTTTTTTTATATTTATTTTATTGTATTACACAATTTAGAAAATATGGAATTTAAGAATCTATATCACTCATTTCTTTTGTGCTATTTTTCACACTTAAGATTTAATCAATTAAGTGGTGTATTAGTTAATCCTAAAAAGAATCCTTCCTAAAAATATTCCACAGCTGCAACACTTTGATAGCTGCAGATGAAAAGTATGAGAAGAGACGGAGGAACAGGCAGTCGGATAAAAAGACAGATGGAACAGGTTGCCAGCCAGCAAGCCCAACATACTGTTGTGTCTCCTCATATAACTCATCACAAGGCACATCCTTTTTTTCTCCTTTCTTCATCAAGACTAGGTCTCTCACTGACCTTGTCACAACATGTAACTAAAACTTTTCTTAGAGGACACAACAAAACTTTCCCACTGTAGCTATGTGCTCCTCTTTTAGCACCATCACCGTGAATATGGGTCAGCCCTGCTGGAGTACCCGAAGACTTTCAATCGCAATTGTGTTCATGCGCAATCTGGCTGCGAAGAAGCCCCCCTGAACAACTCTTAAATCAAAAAATCATTACCACTGATCAAAACTTGAGAAAACCATTAGATTTTTCTCACAAATGCCATTAAATGGAATAAGGGACCCGGCAGTTTGGAGAAGCCTACAAGAGTACCAACCTGGCAGCTGCTGTGGACAGGGTCAGCAGCAAAACAAACTTTAGTCAGCTAAAAAAAAAGCCCACCAACAAAAAAACATCAGTTTAAGTGTATGCTATAGCTAGAATATTTTCACTGCTTTACCTTGCTGTCAGATAGCCCTTTCCTTTGGCACTACATATTCTTAACGTATTCCTATGCATAAGCGCAACTGAACCGGAGCATACAGAAAAAGAACCTTTACAGAGACTGAACGGGCCAAAAGAGAAAGAGGGGAAACTTCTGTGGAAAGGAAAGGGTTGGCTGACAGCAAGGTAAAGCAGTAAAAATATTCTAAATATAGCGTACACATAAACTGATTTCGATTGTTTTAGATGGGCCTTTTAAGTTGGTTTGGCTGCCACCTCTGTCCACAGCAGTGCTTAGCTTCCGTTGTAGTACTCCTGCATGCTTTTCCAAACTGGCAACGTGCTAACCGTCATCTACTCTAAGTAATACACTCACTACTGATAAGTTCCTCATACAAGACTACTTCAAAAAAGCTGAACTATCCCTTTAAGCTTTCTGCAACATTGACATAACAGACATTCCAAGAGGAGGAGAGAGGAGAGAAAAAAACTTTAGCCATCATAAAATCAACTGTCAAATCTCTCCTTAAGCACTGTTAAGCTCAAATAATTCCTGCCATGCATTTAAGAACACTGCAGCCTTGGAAATGGCTGCAATGGCTTGGGAAGTTTTTTCATGAAAGTGCATGCACATGCCTTGAAGGACGCATAGAAAGTTAAACATAGGAATTTCTCGACTCACTCAAGCAAAGCTTCAAACTATTAATAGTTGCATATACTCTACTGTAGAAGGCATTCATAGCTGTCATATATGAGTCATTGTAGGTCTTGCATCAGCCATGCTACCAGAAGTAATTCAGCCATGTACACTTTACTTTGCAGTGTCTCTGAGCAAAAGCTCTGTTAAATCAGAACTCTTTGTCATATCAGAAGGCATTCTCCTTTATGTTGGAAGGCATATGGATGAACTAATTAGGAAAGCTATGTTCTCGGCTACAAAGCGCTGGCTCCCAGCTCTGGGCCACTGACTAGACCGGACAGGTAATGAGCTGAGCTGGCGGCATAGAAATACAATCCCTGTAAGCTGCTACAGGGGACGTCTAGCTAAGACCGCCATACTGGAGACTGGATACGGCATGCAGCAAGGTACTCCGTGCTGCCCCCATAGCAAAGCAATGTTCACTCAGTGTTAATGAATCAATCAATTTCTCCCAGATAAATCACAGCGAACGCCTCGTAACGGCCGACTGTCACCATGATGAATTCCTTCATTTCATGTAATAAGCTGGCTGGGAAGTGATTTATCCCTGGTGCGCAGGCAGTTATATACAGCAGTGGACAGAGGCGAGAGATACATATGAAGTGTAATATGTCATTGAAATATTTCCCATTCAGTCAGTGAATAAGGTTGAGCCAGAGGAAAAACACTTACTGCAAGTCTAAAATCCAGTCAATATCAAAAGATTTCACTCAATCTCTGAAGCAGCCAGTTGGGATATTTGGTTGAACGGCTTATGCTCTGCTCCCTGAGCTGCTGTGGGCCTCACCATATTTCCTGACATCACCATATAGCTGGCTGACAATTAATTATGCACTGAGCCTTTTCGAGGCTTCTGTTCTCTCTACTCCTTATGATACAGAATGAGACAACGATAAGTGGGAGTAAGAACTACCCTACCTTCTAATGCTATTGATTGCCTTTGCTCTTCCCTCGTTCAGGGCCAAGATTAAGAGCTGTTTTTAAATGCAAACCTCTCTGGCTAAGTAGGAGACACTGCGTGCTAATCAATTTAAACCACTGCTGAGCTCAAAGCATCACACATAACCCACACCCGGTTTTTGAAAAGGGATTGATGTGAGTGTTGTGGTTTTGTGCTGATCCCGGTTAAGTGATGCTATTGCTAGACTGTAATATATCTGCCATTTGACCCACAAAACTCAAAATACATCAATAGCAGAGCAAATAGAACATATCTGCTCACCCTGTCAACTGATATATTTTGCTTTTGAGTATTTAATTTTTATACATTGAAGTGATCTTTGCAAAACTTGGCTGGGGCAATCAAGATTTGAAAAGGAATAGGGAAATGAAATGAATTTAAGTGAGCCCTATCAAACTAATGGATAATTCTGTATGAATATGAATGCATACATCCATCATCATTCATCACATTTATATTAACATTTCTAAAAGTTTTATACTAACCATGATGATGATGACGATGATTCCATTTATTGAAATGGGAAAATGCTCCCGGCATTTTTCTCTCTATTCCACATATGAAAATATCATCCACTTTAATTAATCATTATTATTAAGTCATTGGGAATCTGTAATAGTGAAAGTAATATTAGTATTTCACAATTTTCTGCAGAGTGAGATAATTGGAACTGAGACATTCAGGTATCAAGTGGTCAGTAAATGAAAATAATATTACCTGGTGAGCACTTTCAAAAGAAGGCCCAGAAGCCTTACCCTGACTAATCTGTTTCAATTAAGCTGCAATGCAGAGACCCTTTGTACATGTGTCGACTAGATGAAAGCTTGTGAAATTATCCATGGTCTAGTCTGAGCTGTTTGTCAATGTGTTACCAAAAATGTGTTTAAATAGATATTGCTCTCGTAAGAGCAACACAGAGTAACGTTTTTAATTTCACCTCACCCAAAACTCAAAGTTCACAAATAAAGACCCCCGAATAAGCCCCTGAAGAGCCGTCTAGTGTGCTCCTTCGTCATTACCACCACCTTTATGGTGCTATCTGATAATTAATTAAAAATAAATGAGATATTCCCTGAACTTATGGGCTGTAGAAATCGAAAGGTGATGAAAGAGGCTGTGTTTTAACGACTTAGGCAGGGTGATAATTAAGAAGCTGTCAACCGTTTGTTACCTTGTCAGTGCATGTGTGCATTTGACTGTGAATGTCTGCGTGTGTGAGCATGTGTGTGTGAATAGATCTGAGCCCCCTAATCTCTTAATATGCGTCTGAGGTCTCATTTGAGTTCAAAAGTCACCATTTAATTATACCGCGGCAAATACTTAATTTTCAATTATGATGGTGCTGGGGAGCTCACCTTGGAAAAGGACAACTCGGAGACAGGCGGACGAGGCCCCTTCTAACCTTTTCAGAAATGTTTTTTATTTTTTTGAAACACTGGAGTTTGTCAGTGTGGTTGATTTGCATGGGGCTGTGGTATAATGAAGGTCTCGTGTTGATTGACCCTTTTTAGTCAGACTTAGGGGTCATGTTGCAGGGATAAGCTTCTGGCTGCAAAGGAATCTCTTTCACTGGGGCAATTAGCACACACACATACACACAGTGTCTCACAGATGCTTACTTGCACACAAAGACTGTATAAAAGAAGTGGAGCTAAAAAAACGTGAAGCCAATGTGGAAGTGCCTTAAAGGAGACCTGTTATGCTTTTCTGTATTCTCTGTCATATCTTTAATGTTAAAATGTTGGATGTTCAAACAATGAGGTTAACGTATTTAAAAGAAGTCCCTGTGAGCCAAAACCTAAGATTTCCCACTGTTCTGAACACTCTGGTTTCAAAAGTTTTTTCTACTCTTAGCTTCGTATTATGTCATACCGAGCCGGTTTTCTATATATGTTCATCTGCACCAGGCACGCTACTGCAGGATTTACGTTACACACCCTGCCACATGTAGCTACATGCTAACGACAGAGAAACTTGTAATCTTGGTAGCAGATGTTAATTACTTCCCAATTTCTGCTATGTAGTATTTGGTTAAGAAGCCTTTATAATTTGATGGTACAAAGTGCTGCTATACTCACTTACAATCCACTGCTACATGTAGCTATATGCTAACGCCAGGAAAAGCTGTAATCTTGGCTGTAGATGTTGTTAATTTCTCCCCAATTTCAGATCACATTCCTGCTGGAACATGTCCAGTTGTTTAATATTTGCTTTAGAAGCCTTTATTGGTGATTTTTCACAGTATAAAGTCTTGCATGCATGGAAATTAATTACAATATATATCTGGCTTAGAGGGTATGACAAGTGGCTAAATCTAACAAGAAAGTCGCCAAGTTGGCAACACTAGCGACAGCAGAGCACAGATGTGAGACTTTGGCGATACCTTGACCAATCAGAGTAGACTGGGCTTTTTTGGAGGGGGGGTGGGTGGAATACAGGTGCAGCAGCCATGGGCAGTTTGAGAAAAATATATTGTGTATAATGTGTTTTTTGAACATTAAAGCATGTAAACATGTTCTAGTACATAAAACTAGAAGTATGAACCTGAAAACGGTACATAATAGGTCTCTTTCAAAGCTGCATTCTTTCTAATGGCCAGCAGGGAGCAACATCAAAAACAATTCCGATTGATAGTCTATGAGAAAGTGACCCTACTTCTCACTTGATTTATTACCTCAGTAAACATTTTCCTAATGACTTAATGGTATCAAGCACTAGTTTTAAGTCTTTTTCAATACAGCATGCTGTTCATTTTGTTAAATATGGTTCCATTTGTAGTAAACTAGATGATAAAGCTGCTTTAGGGCGTGGCTACCTTGTGATTGACTAGTCGCTACCACGAGGACCTGTCAATCAAGACAGAGGCTTAGCAATGCATATCCATGGCACTGTGTGCATTCAAATAGCCCTGAACTTGTTTTTGGGTGTTGCCTGTGTTTTCGTCTTAGAACTTTCACTCTTTCGCACTTTTTCAGTTCGTAAAGTCTCAGTATATCACAGTTAACATGAATTATGGATGCACCATGCTAACCAAGCTAGCTAGCTAGCGCTATCTGATAAGTCCACAAACAAATGCTTGCACACAAACACGCTTCTTAGAGAAACATTAATGCCTGTTTTTAGGTCAGACAAATGCCTAAATTATACTTCTGTGGCTGTGGGCCTATGCATTCTGCATGGGCAGGTGCAGGCACCTTTCGCGCATCAAGCACATGTAGTACTGTGGCAGGTCGCGCGTAGCATGTAATATAACATATGCATGTTAGGACCAGAAATCCTACCCCTGGCTCTGATGTCCTATCAAACCTCTGCGGCATCTGCAGTACCTGGCACGTATTCACATTTTTCAGGAGGCTCTCTGCATGCCCTGCTAACCATATTGTGGCTATGTGAAAGCTTTTCCACAAAAGTATGAATTACAGTAGGCAAAGATCACATGTAGGGATGGGTGCTGTTCACTGTTTTCCGGTACGGTACTGATACCGGTACCAACTTTTTTCAGGAAACATTAATATCCAAAGGCCTAATATGTCAGTTTTTCCCGAGGCTTTGACTTCAACATAGAGCCGAGAAGTTTGTACAATTTCCCCTGCAAATGAGGTTAGCATTATGCAAAATTGCCCATTTTATGTTGCCTCAAATCTTCTTGGAGTGGCAGCCAATAGACAGCACTCAGCAGGAGGCTTTCCTCGGAGCAGTTGGCATTGCTGAGCTTGAGCAGTGGGACAGTCTCACAACACAATGTGTGATGAAATGGCTCCTGAACCAAGCTCACTGCCTTGTTCACTTTCCTTCTTCCTCCCTGTCTATTTCTCTCTTACTCGCTCTTTCGGCTGAATACTCCACTTCAACTGAAAGCCTCCCTTGTTCTCAGCATAGAAGAGCAGATGCAGGTTGAAAGACATTTCTTTTTTTCTTCATCTCAGTGAGAAAATTAGCCTTAGTTTCTGGCATCGGTAGGAACAGGGCTTCTAAAGCCTTCTTGTACTGAGAGCAGGTACAGTATGTGAGTGCCAGGTCTCAACATTTTTATTTTGCCAGACATGAAGATGCCCCCCAACACTCTTTTTCCCAGTTCTAGTAGTACCACACACTGGCACCTAACCTGCTCAGCTGTTACCGTCAAAAAAGGGGGGGAGAAGCAAAAACAAAGGAGTGAGGATGCAACGAAGACGGATACGGAAACTTTTTCTACTGTTGAATGCAATTTCCTCTGCTCTGTTTGTTCGATTTAAATTCTGCTCATTTATCAGGCAAACCTACCTGCCAAACAAGAAAGAAAATACACAATAACTACATCTGCACAGTTACACAGAGAAGGAAGAAAGGAAGGAAGGAAGGAACCGACCCTGTTTCCATTGGCTGACTCACTTTTATCACAACTGGACCCAGTCTAACTCTCTCTTCTCTTTCAATAAAATCAACACTCAAACACACTCTTTCGAAGGTGACATCCACCTGCATGATGAATTCAGGCTATGACAATAGCAGACAACACAGGGTGGGTGTATTTATTTACAACATATGTAGTTTATATTAAAACATGCATATTAATGATTTTTTGGGAGAAAATAATACATGGCAGTTCCTTGGTTATTTATCAGCCTTAGGGGGCTCTCACACCTACCAAACAGCCAAAATTTGGTCCAACTAAAAGAGGTGGTCTCGGTCCGGATCAAACTGAACCATGATCTGGTTTGTTTCTAGTGTATTCATTATGGTTTGGGCTTTGGACCAAATACAGGAAGTTCTGGGAGGCAAGTGTTGTGTTATGAGATAAGCATAGCTCCTTTAAAGGAGGGCTGGTAATGTTGAAAAGCTAGCAAGATTTTTAAAGTGGCATCTCCTCGGGGCTCCCCCCCCCCACACACACACACACACACTCACACTGACATGCATGAGCACCGCTATCGCTGCTTCAGAGCAGAGTGGAGAAAGGGCCGCATTATCAAAACTAGCAGGGTGCAATAAATAGTTTCAGTTTTCTGTACTTTTAACTTTAAAATGTATTTGTTACAATTTATATAGTTTTCCATTTGTATTTATTCCCAGGAGGTATTAACGCTTACCCTTTGTTTTTATATTTTGTTTGAATAAAAAAATTCTAAATCATAAATGACTTCCAATGTATGTTATTACAACTATCAAGATATTACATTTCTCATCTCTGTATAGTCTGCCCAAAATAATTGCAACCAATGTGGTGTGAAATGTGTTTATTTGATTTATTCATAATTTATAATTTATTTAAAAACAATTTTATTATATAGTAATAAAAACTTTGTCCAGAGCTCCAGTATTGGCAGACAGGTGTGACTATGCATGTGGCAGCATCATCAGCTGTGGCAAACTATTCTGTCAGTGATTGTCCTTGAGAGAGAATATAGAAAGACACCCACAGTGAGCAAGGGTACCATTTCTTTGGCGTTTCACAAAAAAAAATCACGGTGTTGATGTGGAATGATCGTTGTCATAACTACAAAATGATTAAAAGAAAAATGCCCTGCATCAGCACATTTCTGAAAAGCCAATATGTAAATGACACATGTTCAGACCACGGCGCCCATAAAACGTTACAGAAATTAGCGTTTTGTTAGATAGGAATATGTAAACATACGTTAGCTAATGTAGCCTACTAGCCTAGATCAACAGGGATGCTAATGTTAGAATTGGGCTATATGACTCACGCAACATAAATAGCTACGTTGGCTAGACATTTCCTGAAAACAACAAATCCCCCCCCCCAAAAAAAAAACAACAAAACAAAACAAAAACATACCTGTCAAACAGAAAGGCGTGTCACTTTTCATGCCTGTCAACTCCCTCAGCTGTCGCCATCGCTGAAAAAGCTATGCCAATGTTTACTCTAGTTTGTCCTCCTCCAGATCCTAGCTGTATCTGCAGCCTTTTTAGTCTATTTCAGCCTCAAGCCTGTTTTATGGTTCTGCGGAGGCTCCATGCAGAGCTTTCGCCGTAGCCTCAGAAGTGACCTGATGTTTATACTTGTGCGCTGGTGTGTGTGTCGAGCCGGCATGTGTGTGTGTGTGGGGGGAGTGGGTGATAGAGCGAGGGAGAAGTGAGAGCGTGACGGCGATTAGCTTCGGAGCGAGTACCGACTCTAGAGTCATAGTGAGAGAAACAAAGCATCTCCCCTGTTCTTTCTGACCATGGTTGGAAATCTGTAGCAGGAAAAGTTAACCCTCTCCTTGATTTCATGTTGTTTATGGAGAAGGAGAACCAAGAAAATGAGTCAGAGGAAATGCAACGCTACCAAGCCACGGCTGAGCGACGTGCGTCTCTGCGACGCGTAGTTACATTTTTCGAGAAGTGCACGTCAGGTTACGGCCTAGGGTACGGCGTAGACGCAGAGGGGTCTGCGGGGGTACACCGTCGATTCGATGCAGAAGCATAAAATGGCCTTAAGTCTTTCTTTTCTTTGCATTATTGACAGGGCGGGAGGTGGCAACTTTTTGTCCTCCATTCACCAGTAGACTTGCAGTAACTCCGGTGGCGATAACGCACATTGAGCTCAGGCTCGTATACGCACAGCTGGGCAAGGAGGCATTTCATTGGTTCATTGAAATGGTTCATTGGGTGTTGTTACAGGATTTCAGCATTTACAGATGATAGATCTTTTTCACTCCTTTTTCAGAGCCATAAGTTATTTATTGCTGTCGGGGTGTAAAGACCATTTCAAACAATATATAAAAAAGTGTATATTGGAAAACCCTGCTTTTAAGGAATAGCTCAGTGCTCATGTCATGTATAGTTATTTAGTGCACTTGCATAACTGCAGTGTTAAACCACAACTATCAGGATCAAATGTATACAATGTAACTAAACATGAACCTTAGTCTGGACCTTGGTTCGAACTTTCAGGTGTGAAAAGTCCCAAGGATAGGTTAAGATATTCTAAAGTCTATCTTACTGTAATACATTTATCTTATGTTATTTTAAGTATTAAAAATGTTATAGTCGCTGTAGTCATTCATCCTCCATACTGGCCATGAAATGATCCCTTTCTCATGCCACTACGCCATAAATATGCCTGTAGCAAGGATTTTAGAAATGCATCTGCTGCTCCTTAAACAACTTAAAAACTGTTATTCTAGGTTTACAAACCCCAAATATGCCCCTCAAAAAATACAAAGGACATGACCTCAGTGACTCTGACGGTAAGAAATAAGGAAATTTGGTGCTACCCACTGGCTGCATTGGGGAGGGATTACTGCATGGTCAGTATAGAGAGGACCATTGAAAACCAATAACTCCTTCAACATACTGAGCATTTGGCATGCGAGTGTTGTATAAAGACTTGAAAAAAATCCAAACCACATTTCAGTGAATTTTTCTCACTGCCAACACTATTTTTACATCATCCTCACCCTCAGTTGTGATTGAAGCTGTGCACCAGCTCTCATTTGGAACACATTTTCATTGGAAGAAGGGCTCTGCTGCAGCTGGCACTTTACTAAACAATTTCAAGTACGTACAATATAACCCCTGTTTTGCTTCACTTTGTTCAACATTGTGTTTTTAAGCCAAATAACTTGGAGAATGTGTGTATTCTTCTGGGACACGGCAACTGCCAATTTGTGTGTGTGTGTGTGTGTGTGTGTGTGACTAAGCATACTGTTACTAATTTCCTTTTTTCACATGTTCCCCTTCTTTATTGGCAGAAGAGACCTTGAGGCTCTGCCTTTTCTCCAGCACTGGGGAGCCTTTAGACAACCAAACAGTGCCTGCATCGCATGCTAAAATGTGTGGCAGCTGTCTCTGATATTTTAAAACTAAAAGAAAGAAAAGAGTGGAAAGGCATGCAGTGACTTGTAGGCTATTGTTCACACTAAATGGTTGCTCTTGGGGCAATTACTGGAATTGTTAGGTCTTTGTAAATTATAGTGTAGTAGAGTGTCGTCTTGACCTACTCTATCTGTAAAGTGTCGTGAGATAACTCTTGTTATGATTTGATACTATAAATAAAATGTAATTGATTTGAATTGTTCACGACTTACTAAAAGCATCAGTATCTGCAGGTATCCACCGAGGTTTCTATGTACACTGGACATGAAAACTGTGTATCTACTCATGCGAGGAAACCTGCAGGGGTGTGAAATTTAAACAGGTAGGGGGTCTGACAGGGTCAATTAGACCGCAAATTGAAATGCACTTAATATAATCAAAGCAAATAGTTGGAATCAAACTGCAAGTGAGAGAAGCAGGGAAGATGATGGAGAACATCCTGAGTTTTATCTATGGTTTCCTGTAGAGGTTTATCGGTGGGTGGTCAGAGCATTCCAGGGTTCTCCCTTTTTCTCATGTTAGTGGTTTAATTAGAGAGAAGGGCTGATGTGGTATGGGATAGATGGAGTTGCTGAGCAGAAGAACTCTTTGTGCTTGTTCTTGAGGCAGAAATTGCAAGGCCTTGTTTGTACTGGATTAATCAGCAATTGTCCTACAATTGAGAGCCGGAATATTTATTCTGCAGACAAGCTGATAGCACTAATGATGATAATAATAACAACAGTTGAGTCTCTCGGGAGAGCCTTTTTCTGTGGGCATTTCTTCAATAATTACATGATGCATACCCATAATTCAGCACTAATGTGTTTAGAAAAATAGTGGGGGCTGAGAGGTAGGTTACACAACCGAGGGAGGCTGAAATCTGAAAATAAACCAGACAGAGCTGTAGTGGCTCTGTGTATTTAAGAGATAAACCAGCTGAAAAGCAAAAATAATAATCCCACTGAGACATGGTTGGTCCCAGAAAATTCAAATGATGTTGTTAGTTCCTGTGGATCCCACTGCAGAACCTGTGTCCCGTGAACCCCATGCCGCCCCCCGAGTTGAGCCCAAATCGCTTTGACAAGGGCGCTTGTTTTTATCTCATGCTTGGCTTGCTTGTGATTGATGCAAGCCTTTCTGAAGCAGCAGCACTCATTGTTTTTAAGACCACATACCTGAGTTATGAATGTTTCATTCAGGAGACTAAATATGAACTGGCCGGGTAAGAGCCTCCCCAAGAGCGCTGAGGAACGGAAGACTCATGCATGCTAATAATGGCCTTAGAGATGTTACAAGAGTGAAAGAGGGTGATAGCAAGAAAGAGAAAACAGGCAGCAACCATATCATAAATTCATTGGCTTCCATATTTCTTTCAATCTTTTTCTTCTGTACATTTCTACACTCTCCGTCAATCACTCTCAATTCTTGTTACCAGCAAAGAAAATCCGTGACAAGCTTTCAAAAACAGAGAAATCACATGAACACGTTTGACTAAAGCAGCACAGCAATAGATCCATCTTGCTGACTTTGGAGACATGGGGAATATTGTTTTGCTGCAGTGACACGCTGGCCTGTCGCTTTTAAATTTGGACAAGATTTATCAAAATAACGTGCTGCAGTGGTGGGTGACAAGTTCTCCTGTGTCCCACTGTGAGGTCTGCACAGGGGGAGGTCTTGATCTGACCCCTCCCCATCTCATGCTGAGGTGAGAAGGAAGCCCTGGCACACTCCGTGTTAGTGGTTCGGAGTGGAAAAGATTGAAAAAGCAGTCATCCATGTGCCGAAAATTGTCACATCAGCGAGATAGTGATACATGTTTGGTACACAGGATGACATCAGTGTAGGTATGGTGATGTGTTAGGTGTGACATGCAAATAATTCAGTTTAGCTGTCTCACTTAGAGACACACACACACACACACACACACACACACTTAAACTCAATGTGACTCTCTGGCGCCAAGTCCCACCCACGCTAAATAGTTCCTCTCACCATGAGCAGATTATGATTTGTTGTGAACTGAGGCACACTAGCTGCTTAATGGAGTTGAATAGGATGGAGGAGTCTCATTCTCATCTGCCAGTAAGATACATACACATACACAGAGACTGATTGAAAGGAAGGTGGCAGAGAGAGAGAGAGAGAGAGAGAGAGAGAGAGAGAGAGAGAGATGGGATGTGTCAAATGTTGCATGAATCACTAAATGCTTACAGCTCTAATTGCAGTGGTAAAAGAAGTACTCAGATACCACAGGAATACTCAGTACATATGTATTAGTATTGGCAACAAAATGGAAGAACTAGGGCTGTCAAAATTAAAATGATAACGCAAATTCCTTTTAACGGCACTCATTTTTTTGAGGTGCGATTAACGCATGCACACGTTCTATGATTTGGGCCTTGGGATGCTTCTTAGTTTGGGAAATCAGGAAGCAATGCAGCAGTAACGAGGGGTTAAAGTGGGCCGGAACGATCCGGAATGGCGTTCCAGCACCTTCGATTAATAAGTTAATTAAACGTATTGGGAGTTTCATACATCAGTGTTTCCTGTTAATTTAAAATGATGCCAAATATCCATTACAGTGTTTCCCCTATTCACTCTCAGCAGCGCACCACCGTGAGTCCATGCACAAGGCAAGTGTCTGTGGTCAGTTCATGTCTGTAATAATACCAGGACAGTCGCGTACTATCTGGTAAAGTCAGTTGAACAGGTGAAGATCACGTTGTCGGTAGCCTACCGGTAACAAACAGGCTCGGTAGTGAACGTGCTGCAGATCCGGTGTTTTTATCGGAGATAATATTCGGTTAAAATAGATTGATGATGCGGTTTTGCCCTCATTGTTCACCGTGGAGTGAATGTAGCCCAGAGGCCTGTACTACGAATTAAGATCAACATGCCCTGGATTTATTTCAGTTACCCGGCTTCACCTAACCTAACAACGGTCCTGCATAACCTGTGTCATGACGGTGGTTAACAACTAGTTCAATAAACCCAGGGTTTCCCAATCCACTGACGCACGCATTCTCAAAAAAGAGGCGGTGTTTGCACAGCATGGCCAATCGCAAACACAAGAGCAAACTATAATTCTACATAAATATGAAGAACACAGACACGTTTTTACAGGCAAAATGCAATACAGTCGCTGCTTCCTTAAACAGGAGGAAAGCTGGCAAAAAAATAGCTGATGCTGTAAATACGTAAATCACAACACTTATCATCAACCCATCAGTCAGGCACAAGATCTGACCATAATTACACTTGTGCTTTCCATAAACTGTCGTTGCGTTAGCCTATTATTTTAGTTGCAACCCTGGCCGTGGTAAGCGATCGTGAGAGAAAATAAAAAATATAAAAACATAATTCAAACCGATGTGCGCATTGGCAACACACGGCTCAAGAAGCTGATAAATAGCCTATATGTAATTCCCTCCGCTGAAAATCTTTTGTGAGTGTTAACGGGGCTCCACCGGATCTTCTAAGAACGGTGGCGCCGTCATCATTCGAGTATTGATTGGTCAGTAGGCGGTGCTTTTACATTGGTTGATCTCTAATCTCCAACATAACCTGCTCCTGAGCAGACACAAAAAAGCTATTAATTACTATTAAATATTTCAATTGATTGACATCCCTAATAAGAACATAATTTATTTGTTTATTATATTTTGTAATTTTAATCTGAATCTGTAAAGTGATAACTACAATTATCAAATAAAAGTAGTAAAAAACATTTGCATCTGAATTGTAGTGGAGTGGAAATGTAAAGTAGCAGATAATGAATTGAATCTGTGTGTTTAACATCCAACACTCAAAGTGATGAGGATCAAAGGATTGTCACTGTGCATACAGTGAGTCGTGAAGTGATAGTGTCAGCCCCAGTAAGGCTCAAATCCTTATATACAAACGTATGGCGGAGCTCAGGGCTACTGTGCAAGGGATCCACAATGTTTTATCCCAACAGTTAAAAGGCTGGCATCATTGTTGCACATTCAAAGTGAATAATAAAACTCTGTCCTGGACCTGGACCAGTCTGCATTCATGTTCATGCTAAGCACTTAAGTATTCCTGACACAAACACAGACAAGCACACATTAAACCACACACTCACTGTGTTGTAAGCACAAAAAAGATTCATAAGGATACTACCAAAAGGTGAATTGGAGCAGAAAACAAGGTTCAGGTTTAACTGTTCCGATTAATGGCTTTCAGTGGCTTACATCACCATTACATTTTTTTTTTTTTTTTTACCAGACACTTATTAAGTATTCATGGATTCTCCAATCCCTACATTGTTAGAGTAGCCATAATATTCCTGCTGTGTGTGCGACAATTGAAAGCGACAGAGCAAAATGCAAAAACTCTCTGCATGTAACTCGAACATTTATATTTTATGGAACATGGGAAGTAGGCAAAATGACAGCATCTATGATGCATCGCAATCAGATGACATCATTAGGCATTCATGTATTCATCATTTGTGTTATATATTCAGGAATATATAACAAATGTCATATTCAGCGAGTTTTGCAACAATGGCCTGTGTATTGAGTTGGACAGTGTTTACTAGTACATTTACACACTGAAAATACAAGTGATAAATAATAATTTCCTTCTGCACTTTGATGGTTTGTATTCAATTCTCTCATTTGGCCTCTTGTTGAGTGCAAGTCTTCTTGCAAAGGCTGCTGGCCGTCACCATGCAGTTGATGTTTTATCACTAGTATTACTCAAATGGTATTATTGTACACAATTAAACATATTGCCTATCTATAT